>NC_056729.1:159709750-159784750 GCF_019279795.1 Protopterus annectens
TCTAAAAACCAAAGTTCCACCTAGACAAATCATGCAAGGCATACTACCACTACTACTACTAACTCTCACTACTCTAGCCTACACCACATCCATACACACTAGCATACCATTAAACAATACCTTTCACATAGCACATACTTTCACACACACACACACACACACACACACACACACACACACACACACACACACACACACACACACACACACACACAAATGTTGTAATCTGCTCCACACTATTTAATAATAGCTCATTATTTCATATATATATATATATATATATATATATATATATATATATATATACACAAAACACACACCACACTACCTTCCAGTAGAAGAACATTATCTAGAGTAAATATAGACCTAGCACATGCTATAAAACTCAAACTATTCCTTAAAAAATGGTTACTAATCTCAAGAGACATCACCCCAACCCAGTTCCATGCAGAACATTCTCTCACACAAACAAAAATCAGACCTACTTATTATTAACCTAAACTCAAGAAGTATATCTAACAAACTACATGACGTACATTCATTCATAGCCCACTATTCCCCAGATATACTAACCATTAATGAGACCTGGCTAAAACCCACCACTCAAAATGAAGACATTCTCACCTCAGGCTATAACATCCTAAGACTAGACAGAGATGCCAAAAAGGGAGGTGAAGTTGCAATTCTATTTAAAAACTCACTTAACCTCCAGCCTCTGCAAACCCCACTTCCCAAATTTCTGAATACCGAAACATTAGGCTCAGTTTTATCCCAAAGAAAAACAAAAAGAGAATCAACATCCTCTGCAGTTATATCCCTCCAGGAAATAACTCTCCTATAACAGTGGACATTTTACAATGGGCTACAGTCAACCTGCCCCAAGAAATTATTCTGTTAGGTGACCTAAACCTAGACTAGCTAGCCTGCAACTCTAACAATCCCTCAAGCCATATTAACTTATTTGGATTCTCACAACTAATCCAAGAACCCACCAGAGTTGACAAAAAAATCCCCAAAACAATCAATCCTCAATTGGACGTTAGTAAATTTCCCTAAGCAACATTACCATGTGGGCTGCCTACCTGATGAACTTAGTGATCACTGCCCCACATTCCTCCTTCATAAACAGTTAAACATACCCAAACCCATACTGTATAAGGAAACTAGAGATGAACACAAGGTAAATCCACAAATTTTTAACAGTATGTTACAACAGTGTAACTGGCACCCACTACAAACTCTAGCATTAGACCAGGCAGTTGAGCTTTTCAATAGTACTTTTATGAATGTTCTAAATACAGTAGCTCCCATTAGAAAACTTAGAACTAAAGAAAACTATGCCCCTTGGCTGAATAGGACCACAAACGCCTTACTAAAAGCCAGAGACAATGCCTGGAAGATCTGGAAAAAGAATAACACTAGCCAATATAGACAAAAATATCAGCAACTTCAGAATCAGGCTAAAAAACAAACAAAACTGGATAAACAAAGCTACTTCCCAGGTATCCAAAACAAACATTCCAAAAACCCCCAAACGTTCTGGCAAGCTATTAATTCCCTTCTGAAACCTGGAAAAACTACCACCCCAGCTCCCAACACCAACACTAATAATGACAGCATAGCTTCTCAATTTAACCATCACTTCATAGAATCTATTCTGTCATTATCTACCCAGCTATCTAACAATAACTCTATATCCACCCCCTCTATAGATCGCAATAATATACCTTCCTTTACACTCTCACCCATACCAACCTCCATAGTTAAAAAACTACTCTCAAAACTAAAACCTACCACTCTCACAGCAGATGGTTTACCCGCTAATTTTAGCCATGAAATCTCTAGCCTACCCTGTCTCAGTTCTTATTAACTGCTACATAAAAGAAGCTTATATCCCACAACTATGGAAAGTGTCATATATTATCCCCTTACACAAAGGTGGAAACTCATATGAGCTATCAAACTACTGCCCCCATTGCTATCCTAACCCCCTATCCAAACTCCTTGAGAAATGTATTCACACTCAAGTGATTCACTTCTTAACCTCACATAATCTCCACTCTTTCACACAGCATGGTTTCTGCCCAAACCATAGTACAACTACTGCTCTTCTCTCTTTTACTAACCAAGTTAACCAACTAAGAATAAACAACAACTTCGTATCAGCCATATTCTTAGATCTCTCTAAGGCATTTGACATGGTCTCACATAACCTACTTTTAGACACTCCATCCTTCATGTCATTTGCCCCCTCCACTACTGCCTGGTTCAAAAACTATCTCTCTGATAGGAAACAATCAGTCAAATGGCAAGGTGTACTATCATCTCTACTACCAACTACCATAGGTGTTCCACAAGGCTTAATACTGGGGCCTCTACTATTCACCATTTTCATCAACAGACTACACACCTCCACCCTGCATGCATCACTTATTCAGTATGCAGAAGACTCCACCCTAATCTTCTCAGCCATGTCCCTAACCACTCTTCAAAAACTTACCCAGGAATCCTTCAGCTCCATTGAAAAATGGATTACTGATATCCAACTGATTCTAAACCCCAATAAGACCAAATTACTTCTATTCACCCCCAACAAATCCAGGACCACACCTCCTTCCTTCACTATCACCTCCAAACATGGCACCACAATTTCTCTCCCCCCCCCCATGCTAAGCTCCTTGGTGTTAAAATAGATAAAGATCTTCACGTTGATGTCCATATCTCTCGAAACATTAAAAAGTACATAAAAAATTAGGAACTTTATACAAACACAAAAACTTCCTACCAGACCAAGCATGAGTCACCCTAGCCCAAATCCACCTTCTGTCTACCATAAAGTATGCATCACCAGTCCTAACCCATATCAGGAAAACAGACCTAGACAAACCAGAGTCATGTTACAATAAGATTGCAAAATTCACCAATAACTCTACCTTTAGAAGCCATCACTGCTTTACCCTAAAGGAGCTACAGTGGTTAGAACTTCCTCAGTTAATTAGTTACCACCATCTAGTGTTCACCTTCAACATCCTAAAGAATCCCCACAGACTCCAGCCCTAAATCAACTACTAAACATCTACTGCCTCTTGAACCTGGTAGACTTCTTTGAAACAGTCACAAAGGCCATTGATGAAGGGAAGGTAGTCCACACAGCCTACCTGGACCTCGCAAAAGCCTTCAACACAATAACTCACTAAGACATCATAGATTAGCTCTCCAGCTTAAATATAAACCCCTATGTCATAAGATGGGTTGCAAACTGGCTCAAAGACAGAACCCACATGGTCAGAATTGCTGGTGCCATGTCAGACTCGAAACCAGTTACAAGTGGTGTCCCACAAGGCTCAGTCCTAGGACCTCTCTTGTTCGGTATATACTTTTCTGAGGTACAGGCTAACATGGGAGTACTGTGGCTGACAAAGTTCACAGATGACTGCAAACTGGGTGCCATAATTGACTGCCCAGCTGACATAAGCACCCTCCAAAAGGGTCTCACAGAGACGGATAACTGGTGCCAGCGCCATGGCCTAAAGTTAAATGCCAAACAGTGTATAGTCATACCCTTTGGCAAAAACAAAGTGCCCACAAATTACCACATAGGCGGTAATCCATTAAGCATGGAAGAAGTACTTAGGGACCTGGGGACCCAAGTTGATAGTAATCTCTCCTTTGATAACCACATTGCCAAAGTGGTTAGAAAGACCTTCTACATAGCCCACCTAATCATGAAAGGATTCACATCTAGATCAAAGGAGGTCATCGTGCCCCTCTATTCATCCCTCATCAGACCCAAAATAGAATACAATGCCCCATTTGGGATATACCTTACCCGGCATCTGCAGCAACTGGAGAGACCCCAAAAGTACCTCACAAAGAGGATGGAGGGACTCAAACAGATGCCATATGCTGCTCAGCTAAAGAAACTCCAGCTCTACTCAGTTGCATACCGCCTACTTAGAGGCGATCTATGCCTGACATATAAAGCTATGTCCAACCCAGAATTAATGGACATGCTCTACCTCAGAAAATCCAAATCCCTTAGAGCTACGCGATCGAGGGACCTGAACCTCAGCACAGAAATAAACAAGACATGCTGGAGGGACAGATTCATAACCCAGAGGCTCCCTTCCCTCTGGAATAAAATCCCGGTCCATGTTAGGCAGACCCCCTCACTGACTCTCTTCAAGAGGAATCTTGATGAGTGGATGGGATATTGTAGGTTTACCCCGGGGATTACTTCTATGTCTTTACTAGACAGAGGCACAGTAAACAAACCTTAAACAGGGCACAGTAAACTCAATTCAATGGTGGCGAAAGCCAAACACACGCTGGCTAGGCTTACAAATGCCCTAGGGCAGATAGCCTAGTATGAACCTATGAACCTATAAACCAATATTCGGCAAACCGTCATCTCAGCTCATCCAACAAAACCCTTCTCTGTATATCCAAAGCCAACAATACTGCAGGGAAAGATCTTTTCTCTCATACCATAGCTAGAAAGTGGAATAACCTCCCCCAAAATATCTCTTCAGCACCATCTATCTCACTGTTCAAAAAGTCACTTAAGTCACAACTCTTGCATCCCTGGCTCTGTCCTTGCATCACATAATTGCTTTCTTGCTCCCCTCCAATCCTTCCTACCTTCCTCTCTTTTCTGCTTACTGTCTCTATAATACAGTACTAAAAACTCCTCAAATACTGCCATACAGGGCCTACTATGTGAAAATTAAGCTTGCTTGGATCAAACCCTTGTAAAGTTATTATTTCTTGCATGACATATTTTTGATTGTATAATTACACTGCACATATTGTTTAATGTGGAGCTTTTCTCCCCTGGCCTCCGCTGTAAATGGACCTCTTTCCAGTCGGACTTTCCCGGTCAACAAATGTAAAATAAAATAAATATAAATAAAGAGTAGCTTGCTCTGTGTCATACAGCAGGCAAATTAAGGATGAAAAACCCAGAACTACAACAAGTAGCTCATTAGCAAGACATAGCCTTAATCCTCTGCTCTAACTACTAACTACTTGGTGGTCACACTTCCCACATGGGGAATTATATCCACCTTTTGTGGGACTAAACATATGCTTACTGATATTAACATGGAGCACACAAAGTGACTGTGCACCACCAGATCATTAATACTGGGTCCTATAGAAAAGGAAGGAGTGTGTTGCATAGGAGGTATTGAAAGTGTCCTCAGACAACACTGTCCTAAAGTGCATACTGCAGTTATGGATTCACCTGACAAACATTATACTTGGTCAGTAGATCCAGCTTTTCTACAATTTTCATGTTTTGTCTTCTACAACTAATTTCTTTTGATTTTCGACAAAAGTTGCATATTAAACTTTTGAACTTTTTGTTTGTGATTGAATTTGTATGTGTTCTGTGCTAACCATTTAAAGTTAAATCTAGATAACATGGTATTGCAATGTAACTGATAATAAGTAAAACCAAGGCCAAAATTATTCTCAGGAAATTTCTGGAAAAAAACTGTAATAATTATAATTCAACATTACATCTGTATAGAAGTAAAAAATTATCAGTATGATACATATACAAAATAACATTAATAGAAAAAAGATCTATGTTATACTTATATGCTCTAATTTAGAAAGGTTCATTGTTAAATGGGCATATACCATTGCAAGTGCTACATCTGTCTTGATACATTTTATTTGACTCTACATGTACTACTCTAACAAGAAATAATTATTATTCAGACAACAACAAATTAATTTTCAGATAAACTAAGATCCCAAGCTTCAACCAAAAATATACTCCAATGCCTCAATTCCAAATGAATGATGATGATTGTGCAAAAGAATTGTAAACTGATAGTATTCCAATCAGATGCATTGCCCCACAAAAATGCATGTAACTTACTGTATATGAAAGATCAGTAGAATCCAATGTGTAGAAATACATTTACTGAGATTAGGACATTACATATATGTAAATAAGTATCCCAACTTTTTTAAACAGTTACTACACCACCTCACAACAAGTCAATGTCAGTAAATATTTAAATCATTAAATATTGTAGTAAAAATAAATGGTGGAGGAAGATATAACCTTGCATCTTAAAAAATCAAGTTGCAATCCTTTATCCTTTAATTCATTAAGATTTCCCCCAGCTGTATAATGTGCGCTTCACTTTAGGATGTCTTGCCTATTTTCCTGTTTACCTAACAAATAGCTGATAAAGCACCCATACAGAGTAGCTCTGAATCCATCTCAGCCAACTTCAGATGAGATGATCTCAACAGAATTGTTTTCATTTAACATTTGAAACTCCTTGGTAATGATTTTAGGAAAAAATGGTCCTTGAAAAAAGGGTTTAGCATGTCTTCATACGTGTACTACATGACTAAATGATCACAGAAAGAGAAAATTAAAGAGTGAATAAAATAGCTTGTCAAAATATACTAAACTCTATCAGCTGACCAACCTTAACACAGGAGAGTACCTCCATGACCGTTTGCTTTCTATCACATTCTTAATGATTAGTACATACAGTCAAGGTCATTTGCATTGAATATGCTTTACATACCATCTTATTTGTATAGCTCAGTTACATTGTTGAAGATGCTTATGTTAATTTTCTGGAATTCTGAGTTGGACTAGGACCTTTCTACATTAATCATGAATTATACCATAATTAATATATAGTTGCGAAAATCAGCTCATTAAAATATAACTAAATGTCAACTTACTTGCCAGGTTTTGTACAGTATATTATGTTGTTGCTCTCTTATGTAAGGGATTATATAAAATACAGTATATTTTTGCCCTAATAAATCTCTCTTCAGTGGAATTACCCAGCAATTATGTGTGTTTATAGGGAGAGAGGTAGCCAGTACATGGAGAAGTGTTCCATCTAATAAGGTTACAAATCACTGTAGTTCACATTTTTCTTTGGCTGTTGGGTCCTATGTCTTTACTTGTGCACCATAAATGATTAAAGAAGGCAAGTTCAATTCCAGTTCAGAATCCCACATAACAGTTCCTGATAATTAATTTTCTGACATACTTGAAAAATGCATGAAAAGCCCATATTGTTATAATTTTATTATCATGTGGGCTCTTGAAATACTTCTACATCTCTCTTAAGAATAAAAATGATTAAGTCCTCCAAGCCGTGGTGGTGCAGTGGTTAGCATTGTCACCTCACAGCAAGAGGTTCTCCCGTTCGATTCTCGGCTGGAGCGCCTTCTGTGTGGAATCTGCATGTTCTCCCCACAGTCGAGCAACATTAGACATGCAGGTAGGTGTGAGCATGAATTGGTATGCCTTCGTTGAAGGTTGGGCATTGGGCTATCAACTCAGCACTGTAAAAATCCACTGCCAATCATGAGCGGACCGGACTTCTGCTGTGGCGACCCCTAACCAGGAAAAGCTGAAAGTCTGTGTAACTTGAATAAAAAACAACTTACCTTGATAATAGTCAACAACATAAATTTGCAGTTAAAAATATACATTAAGATGTTAATATATACTCAGACAATGGCTAGTTCCACAGCAAGCACCAAAAGTCCTATTAAAATAATAATGTAATAATAGGGCAATCAACATTCTAATAACTTATGCTCATAATTCTTTTTAGGATCTTTGAATAATACCTGTTCACAGTGCAGGTGTTGACTTATCAAATTATATGAGGAATGCATATGAATGGCTGGGCAAAAAATATGTTGCTCCCATATTACATACTCTATTTTCCAACAGGTTCTTGGCATCTCTAATGTAGGATGGAATATTCTATACAGCAGGTTGGAAATTTCTATTTGGCAATCTGCTAATATTTTCTGTAAGAGTAACCAAAGCAGAAACTGGTGAATATCTTGGCTGATGACCTATTGTTTTGTTTTGATTTTTTTTTTTTTAATTATTTTCTGGAAGACAGAATGATATTAGGACTTCAGTTTGGAAGACAACTATGGTCTATATTGAAACACGGAATGCTGAAAACAGTGAATAATGTTTCATCGACACATTTTCAGAGAAAGTTGAAAATGTCGAAACCACAGAACAGCGATTTCTTTCCTAGGGAAGGAAATCGCTGTTCCAAACCCCCCCCCCCCAAAATAAAAACATTAAACACTTCCAAACACATACACACATACCCTAACCCTAATTATACCCCCAAAAAACAAGTAAACAACTAAATACACATATGCACGTAACACAACCATACATCTAATGAAAAAAAAAACAGTAAACATTTTAAAACATATGCACTTACCTTAACCCGCACCCTAACCCTAAGGTAAGTAACTCTCTCACATTTACATAAACAGTTCCAAACACATACACACATACCTTAACCCTAATTCTACCCCCCCAAAAAACAAAAGTAAACAGCTGAAAACACATACAAATGTAACCCAACCATACATCTAATGCAAAATAAAAAACAGTAAACATTTTCATACATATGCACTTACCTTAACCCGCACCCTAACTCTAAGGTCAGTAACTGTTTCACATTCATGCTCGGGACCTATACCAGACAAGGGACCACACTACACTTCAGAACACGGCAAAGCAGCGAAGCGGTAAAGCGACTTCTTTCCCAGGGAAAGAATTTGCTGAACAGCTGTTTTGCCTGTTCGACCTACATGTGTCTACGAAAACACATTCGACAAAATGCATTTTCATCTTTCTAATAGGAACCCAACAACTAAATGTCTGATATGTGTCTCAGTAATCATCCAGCTGCTGCATCCTTTTAATAATGAGTTATTGTGTAACACTTTATACAATCTAAACGTACCTGCTAAAACTGAATTCTATTACATGACATTTGATAATTTTATACCATTGTCTCTTACTTTTACTCTGAAAAGACATTACCATTTTACAGCTGTCTGCAGGATGAATTACTATGTCAGCTACTTGCTGCAAATGACATTAAGCTGCCCTGTCCTGTTCTGACATATTATATCTTTCATGTAACCCTTGTCAACTTACTAAAATAAATCCAGATTATCCTCACTGGAAGTCAAGTAGCGTATGTAGGGATATGTTTTGATTAAATATGTTGCCACATCTCTCACTACTATATGGCTCAAATTCAATAAATTAAAATTAAGTTTTATTATATTTTCACTTTCTCATAAAACACGGATATCAATAACAAAACTAACTTATAAATACTCAGACATATGCGAATCAGTATTCTCTGTAAGTAGTTCCATTTGAATATTTTTATGTAATTCACTAATGCAAATGAATGTTTTTAACATGTGTTTTTGAACAATTCTTGACATGCAGTCAGAGCTTCTATTAATTTTGGAAACATAATGAGTATAAAGTTTAATCTGATGTATAACACTGTCCACCAGGAAATATTTACTTAATAAACTGGGAATCACAAAAATGGTAGATGCTGTAAAGGAGATACTATATTCTGTGCATTGTCTGTGATTGGTTCTTCTGAGCACATGTTCTCCTTACACGTCTGCTTCCATTTAAACATAAGCCAGTTTCAAATTCCATCATGTCATTTAGAATGCACCACTTCCTGCCTTAGCCACTTATTTTGAAGCCTGCTGCATCATTCATGAAAAATCTCTTTCCTTCAGAATTTACTGTAATTGCATTTGAACAGTATTTATATCTTGCATGAGTAATTTATTTGATTGCATAGTTTCATATTAGGTTGTTGATCTAGTGGACATTTTTTTCAGCCCATCCAGTGATCCCACCCATTCAGTTAATACCAAACCTCAAATTAGTTTCAACTTCTAATCATAAGGGTTAGAGGGTCCACAATGAGGGTGTACTTATGATTGCCCACCGAGTCATCCTAGTCAGGGAGCTAATCCCCTTAAATTCTAAGGTGGGTTTATTTCACAAATGAAGGATTATCTGTAAAATATGTACAGTTTGAGCAAGTCCTATTTGTGTTTCTGTGGATGTTTAGATCTTGAGCAAATGTTTGAAATGGTATTAGTTTTGTGTATGAGTAAGATGCTAGAAAAGAACTGGATTTTTCAAGGCATTAGAGGATAGGTAGAAATCACTACTGAATAAATAGTAGAAAATGGAAAAGAGTGAGAGAACTTTAAGGCAGTGAGGGTCACTCAAGGAAGACATAACCTTAATTTATGTATTTTTTGATAAGGAAGTAATGTGGTATCTAGAGCTGGTTCAGATACCTAGACAACATATCATGTATGGTATTATATTTTATTAATGGTCTTATAAGAGAGAGTAGAGGAATGGTGAGGTTGCAGGGAGTAGAGTTGGTAAAGGTGGATGAGTTTAAGTACTTGGGATCAACCGTTCAGAGTAATGGTGTGTGTGGAAGAGAGGTGAAGAAGAGAGTACAGGCAGGGTGGAATGGGTGGAGAAGAGTGTCAGGAGTGATTTTTGACAGACGGGTACCAGTAAGAGTGAAAGGGAAAGTCTACAAGAGGTGTAGTGAAACCAGCTATGTTATATGGGTTGGAGATGGTGGCATTGATGAAAAGGCAGGAGTCAGAGCTGGATGTGGCAGAGTTAAAGATGTTAAGATTTGCACTGGGTGTGACTAGGATGGACAGGATTAGGAATCAGTATATCAGAGGGTCAGCTCAGGTTGGACAGTTTGGAGACAGAGCAAGAGAGGTGAGATTGCGTTGGTTTGGACATGTGCTGAGGAGGGATGCTGGGTATATTGGGAAAAGGATGCTAAGGATGGAGCTGACAGGTAAGAGGAAAGGAGGAAGGCCTAAGATAAGGTTTATGGATGTGGTGAGAGAGGACATGTAGGTGGTTGGTGTGAAAGAGCATGATGCAGACGACAGGAAGAAATGGAAACAGAAGATCCGCTGTGGCGACCCCTAATGGGAACAGCCGAAAGAAGATGATGATAAGGGAGAGTAGAGGGCAATGACTTCCATGCTAGAGATGATATACCCATGGTGATTAGTCTGGTTATATAAAAAGATTTCCTAAGAATAGTGGTTATATGGTGGCCAAATGATAGTCATTGTCAATGAAATTGCCAAAATCCCTAATGATTGACACATTCTGTAAGGAGATATTGATTGTGTGATAGGAGTAGCAGTGCCCAGATTTGCCAAAAGACAGAATACTGCATTTTCTGAAATTTAGTTTGTGGTCGTGGTCCAAGCGCTGTTTGTCAGCATGAGTTAGGCCCTCCTGGAGAATACACAGGTAATCTGGGGAATTTGTGACAGCACAGACTTTGCAGTCATTGACAAACTTTGTTAACTATATGGCTTTGGTGTCTGCTTTAACATCAGAGATGTAGATATCAAAGAGGAGTGGTCCCAGGACTGATCTCTTGGGGACATTACTGGTAATACCTGGTTTTGTAGAGACTGTGCCTAAAACACTAACAGACTGGGTTCAGTCATTGAACTAGTTTGCTATTGATTTAACTGGATTAGCCTATCAATAATTATCAAGTATGGAATGGCATTGATGGCTTTGGCCAAGCCCAGGTATGGCATGTGACCCAATTTGCCTTAGACTAAATGACTTAGTGACTTGTTCAAAAATTTCACTAGCTTCAAGAGTCAGGATCTTCCTTTAAATAAACTAAATTGGTTTAGATCCATGTTTTGAAGACTTCCTACAACCTTGTTTATGAGGTCCATAATTATACACTACATTGCCTTATAGATAAGGCTACTGAGGATGATAGGACTAAATTTTCCAAGATCAGTCATGGGTTTCCCTATGTGAAACAGGATGACTATAGCAATTCTCTACAGCTCCAGTATGACCCAGTGGAGAGGCAGAGATTGAATAGATGGAATAACAACTTAAACATGCAGTACTTGGCAATGACAATTAGACAAACCGACACATTGTCAGAGTCCATGTAGTTAGTGATCTAGCCTTGGAGAGAGCACTTAGGACATGCTGAAATGCAATTTGAAGGAAGGTGTAGGAATATCAAAATACTTTGAACAATTTGAGGGAGGTTGGAAGTAAAGTTCAAACTGAATTTGTCCACTGTTATGTCAACAATGTCTTCAGTAGATGAGTATGTGATGTTATTTTGCATTAGCTTAGAACATTGATGATTACTATTTATTGGTTCCTATCATAGCTGAAGAAAGCTTTGTGGTTCTCCTTAGCATAGGTTGTGATTCCCAATTTGTACTTGCTCATGGGGGATTTGGTTTTGTTTGATCATTTAAAGATCTTCCATAACTGATGGGTATCAAGTTTTTTTACAGGTTTTTGTTTTATATTTATTTATTGACATTTGATTAGCAGGGAAGCCCAACTGGGTATGACCCCATTTTCTGTGGAGGCCTGAGAATAAAAGCTCCAAAGTGTTACAAAACATTTTAAGACGTATAATTTTATAATAATACAAGAACATCTACAGTTCTAAACCAAATTAGACATAATATGAAAACATTGGTTATGAATAAATGCACGTTATATGACAATTTAATATTTAGAGAAATTTTAGTCAGTTTATAGAGAAATTTAAGCTAAGTTGGTATAACATAATCAGGAACTACTAAACTCCACCACAAAGTGCTTTTTCACCACAAAATGACTGGGTGATCTTACAGACGTACCTCCGGTATTTCAAAGCCAGAGAACAAGTACAAATAAAGAAAAGCTGTGTATATCTAATTCCACCTCAGGGTATCTATTAGTTTTAATAAATACTTTTTTTCTTAGTGAGCATACCACTAGGGAACCCTGCTACCCCTTCCCAGATGCCTAGACCCCCCCTTTACTAAATTATCAGATATTATAGGCATCTCTTAGGACTAATACTTCCTTTGTTATTGTTTTTTCACCAACATTTTAGTTATAGCTGTACTATCCATGTGCAACCCAGCTAAAGCTAACTAGTAGCCCCCTCCTCACTGAAAGTCAGATAGAGGACGTCTTTAAAGACTGCATCTCCATTTTTGTCTCTCAGAGATGCTACTATCCTCACACAACCCACTACAGTGTAATTAGTGTTAACTTCTCCTCCCACCCTCCCTCCCCTCCCATATGCTAAATAAAAGGCATATCATCTAAAACACCCACTTAGCATTTGTTCTCCTCTAAATATACTTTCTACCTTTTTGCCTTTACTACCAAATGTTACTTGGACCATTCTACCCCCTCAAAAATTCTATCTGCTTATCCAAAAGCATTTACAGACTGCACATTTTCTCTGTTTCTTTACCTTTAGGTGATTGCTTTTTTCTTTTACTTTAACAGCCACAGAGGATGGGTGCAATCCACTCTGTTTGCCCTCCACTTCACTCTGCTCCTCTACCCTACCCCCATTCCCACCCACCCCCACCTCTTCTAGATTTATACTTCTTCTAGCTCCACCCTCTATATTTCCAGAACAATTACATCATCCATGCACTTACTATCCCCTCCCCCTATCCTGCCTCTACCCTTCCACCTTCTTAATTCCACCCAACACATTTTCTTCATTCTTAATATTTCTATACAAGCCCACATTTTCTCCCAATATAATAATGTGACAAGTATCCCACCACTCATTTTTCTTACTCATCCTTACTTCTTTACTACTACTATTATCTTTATCTACCTCTCCTCACTCTAGACTAAATATTTCACCCCCACAATCCACAACACTAATCATCCTCTAATGTCAACGCATATAGTTACCCCATCTCTCTATCCCTATTAGCAAGCAACACCCTATGCTCAGCCAAATCATGCCCCACCCCCACCACCACTAAACTTAAATTAACACTACATTACCCACGATTACCATCACTAAAAAATCTCCAGCCACACACTCTACTTCAACTCCTCATAGTCGTACCCCAATGTGGAGATATATACCCCAACCCCGGACCTGATAACTTATCCAAAGCTACCCACACCACTAAAGCCTGTGATTTATACTTTGTAACTATCAATGCTTGAAGTCTGTGCGACAAAATTACAGAATTCCAGTCTTGGCTTAGTCACCACTCTCCTGACATAATAGCAATAACTGAAACCTGGCTCAAAGCACATATATTAGACTCAGAAATCCTTCCACCTGGCAACAACATTATTCATAAAGATAGGGTCTAGAAAAAAGGAGGGGGTGCAGCCCTAATATATACAGACTCCTTAACAATAAATATACATCCAGTGCCAGTCACCATTTTTGGTTGCCTGAAAATCTTAATGGCATCCCTCCATATAAACCCAAACAAACAACTATGTATTGTCACCATCTATATTTTCCCCGGACATAACATCCCACATTTAGAACACTTAACCAGACTATCCCCCAAGAAACTATCATTCTAGGAGATACTTACATCAGCTGGCATAACCTAACCTAACCTCCAAAGCTCCTAACACCAACATTAATCTCCATAGCTTCACCCAACTTATCTTAAAGCCTACAATGACATTAAACATCAGATGGGAAGCTATACTACACTGGATCCTAGTATCCCACCCTCATTACTATACCAATACCAGCACCCTCCCTAACATCTTAAGTGACCATCTACCTGCTTACACCCAAAGACCTCATTTATACATCCCCAAACCTCACACATATAAATCAGTCAGGAACTTTGCCCACTTTAATCAAGAAACATTTATAACTACCCTTTAATTCACAACTGGTCCACATTAAAATCACTGACATTAAATGATGCTGTACAAAACTTTAACAGCACCTTTCTGAACACACTAAAGAGCTTAGCACCTCTTTGTACTAAATGCCCAAAATTAAACCAAGCTCCCTGGCTGACAAAGCTTACCAAACAAACACTTATGTCCAGAGACAAAGCTTGAAAAACTTGGAAAAAAATGTTGGACCATAGAAAATTAACTAAATTACAAAAAACTTAGAAATGCTGTAAAGAAATGTATCATAGCTGATAAGAAATCCTACTTCTCCTCTAAACTCTCCTCCCAAAATACTAACCCCCAAAAAATACTGGAAATCAGTATCCTCCCTTCTGAATCGTGCTAACATCCAATATCCATCACCTGCACATGACAAAACCCCTTCTTCGGATCACCCACATATTCAATAACCATTTTATTGACACCATCCAAAAACAAATCAAGGACTCAACCTTAAAAACAAATCCTACCTCTAGCACTACTACTATAGACCCCCTATTCCCCATAAATAATTCTCTACTTAATCCACCTTTCTCATTCCAACCCATGCCTACATCCCTTATTCAAAGAATTCTAACCAAATTAAAACCCTGCTCACTTTCAGCCGATAACCTACCACCAGAATACTTACTTACAACTAGCAGCCAAGGCAATTGCCTATCTGGTCAGCATTCTTATCAATCACTACATTACTGAATCATATGTCCCACTTTCCCTCTTTTATGGAAAAAATCCATTATTACCCCACTTCACAAAGGAGGTAATGCCCACAATCTCTCAAACAACCAGCCCATCTCCATCCTCTCCCCACTATCAAAAATCCTAGAAAAATGTATTCAAACCCAACAATTCAATCACCTTGTCAATAATAACCTCTTATCTCCCACTCAGCATGGCTTCCACCCAGAGCATAGCACTACCTCAGCTCTATTCTCCTTTAATGACATAGTGAACAAAGCTCTTGATGCTGGCTTATCCACTTCTGTACACCTGCTAGACCTTTCAAAAGCTTTTGACACAGTATCTCACCCTAAGCCTTTGCAACACCTACAGAAACTTTCCTGCTCCCAAACTTTAATAACCTGGCTTTCCTCCTGCCTAAACAACAGACAACAATCAGTTAGATGGCAAAAACAGCTCTCTGATTTCTTAGTAAACTTCACAGGTGTCCCACAAGGATCCATCTTAGGACCACTATCTTTTAATATATTCATTAATGATTTAAATAAAGCCTCCCAGCACAGCATACTAATTCAGTATGCAGATGATTCAGCTATCATCTCATCCTCCAATGATTGTGCCAACCTCCAGAAAATCACCCAAGATGCTTTTTTTCTCTATAAAAACCTGGCTGAATGACTTTCAATTAATGCTTAACCCTCAAAAAACTAAACTGCTATTATTCACATCAAAACCTCAAAATTCTCTCCCATAACAAAACAGTAATCGAACAGGTACAATTCACAAAACTTCTAGGAATTACTATCTAAAAACAAACTCTCCTTTGAAGAACATATACTGAATACAGTAAAGAAAACCAATTTCAAACTAGGCAAATTATACCGACACAAACTATACTTTGATAATCAAACTAGGATCAAACTAGCAAATACTTTGCTTATTCCATCCCTTATGTATGGAAGACTCATTTTCACCAACCTCCATGCATCATGTTGTAGTAAGCTACAACAATGCTACTATAAGATAGCAAAATTTGTATCAAACTTGTCTAACTGCTCACACCACTGTGCCACTCTTTCAAACCTGTCCTGGCTAGAATTACACCACTATCTCCAATTTACTCAACTCTCTATGGCCCATAAATTAATTTTCCAACCCAATAGCTACCCCACTCTCCAATCTATCTTACACATATATGCCCCTACTCGATCCATCTGCTCTTCTGAGAGAACCCTATTAAGTGTTGCCAAACCCAATAAGAGAGCAGGACAATGCCTATACTCCTACAACATAGCCAAACTATGGAATACCCTTCCCTCTACCATTACCCAACTAGACTCCCTAAAACCCTTTAAAGTTGCACTAAAAATCTATTTTTTACAAAATCCAAGCTGTACATGTGATATACAATGTAAGCCCCTTAATTACATAACTTATTAAACAAGAAGCTGATCTTCTAGCACCTCTTATTTCATTCCATTCAAGTGACTAGAAGACCTTATTATCTGTCCATCACAATGTACCTAATTTCTGTGATGTAGTTTTAACTGTGATTTGATGCTTGTATATTAACCTATATAACATCTGTTTGCAATTATGTAATTTCTGTAGTACTTACTTGTTTTTGTTTTAAACTGTGGAGCTTTTCTCCCCAGATCTGTAGTCAAACTAGTTTGCTTTTTTTTTTGTTTGTTAACTGTGGAGATTTTCTCCCTGGACCTCCACTGAAAATGTGTCCTTTTACCAGTGGACTTTCCCGGTCAACAAATGCCAATAAATAAATAAATAAATAAAACTGCAATACAAAGTGAGAGGAAAAGCAAGCTTATGGTATATTTAGACAGAAATTGGTGGAAGCAAGGAAGTGAGTGAAGAAGGGAGAAAAAGGAGGTGTAAGGTATGATAGGTACTTGGTCACATTTGGGGAGATAGTTTATCCTGGTGTTAAGCAAGAACAGAGCCAAATTTTGACTATGGTTAGGAGCTGCTTTCTCCTGTTGTATAATTTGTTGACACTAGGGTTCTACTTAATGTGTCGGTTCATAAATTTGACACCATATTTATGTCTTATGAGGACTAAGACCTCAGCACTAGCTTGGAGGTAGGTGTAGAATTTATCTGTGGAAACTGAAGCATACAATGCAAAATTGTCTAGGTGAAGAAGATGATTGAAATCCATTAAGTCATCAGTTAGCTGGAGTGCATTTGCCTTAGAATAGACTTTGGAGATGGAGAGGAGTTTGAGGTGATTCAAGTCTCATACTCAGAGTAACTTGTACTGCAAAATGGTCAGATTTGACCAGTGATTTGGCAACTTAGACTATGAGCTTTCACAGGCTATATTTGTAAGAATCAGGTCTAATATTCTAGATCCTCTTTTTGGGATTTTGTCCAGTTGGTCCAAGGAGATGGCATTAAAGAAATCCAGGAATGTTTGTGCTTATCCATCTGTGGTGGTGTAGGTTCCCCAGATAATGGAGGGATAGCTGAAATCACCCAAGGAGATAGTGATATAATCTGTGGTGAGGCCTATAAGTTTGTTAAGATGTGCCTTAAGGTTTGCCAATGTCACAGAGGGGATACAGTAGCAGGGTACTATGCAGTAATGGCTTTTGTTTATTTTAAGAGGAGTGGAAGGAGTTCTAGGTCATTATCCTGTATTATGATACTGAAGATTAAATGGTTACTTAGAAACACAGATATACCCCCACCAACTACAAAGTCCAGTTCAGCATTTCATCTGAAGGACTGGCTGGCTGCAGTGTTGAGGTGCTTTCACTGTTTTGAAATGACATTTCAGAAACTATGCTTATATCAATATTTTCAAGGTACAGGAATGCATGTAATAAGTGTAACATTTAGTTTAGGCATCTAACATTGAGCAGTGCTGCTTTTATTTTGCTTGTGGCTGGCTATGTGGGTAATTTGAGGAGTTGCCTAGAAAAGGAGCTAGAGGGTAGAAGTGTTGTAGCAAAAGTGTGCTGATCAAACTTGTCTGACTTGGGGATTGCTGGTGGAAGGCTTAGTGTGTGCTTTCCTGATTAGTAGTTAGCTTAAAACTTCTCTTTGCTTGCATTTATGCCTCACATTTGCACAGGCTTTGGCATAGATACTCAGCACTGCTCATCGTTTGGCAATTTTGCTACTCATTGCTAAGAATCTGCTTTCACATGGAGCAATCAACTACTGAGAAGACAAAACTAAATATTTCTTTGCACTTCTCTTATATACTGTGACTGTACTTTACTAGTTTCTTAAGCTATTTGCTGTTATTTTTGCACTTTATAGCAAAAAAAAATGTATTGTCTACTGCTGCTTTAAGTAGTGAATTGCACTGTATTACATTGTATCTGTTAGTTTTAGGACTGTTGTAGGTAGTTTGTGTGGTCTTGTTACACTTGGACTCCAAACTAACTATTCTACATTAAGAAGGTGTTTTTATGCACCCTTGTGCCAGAAATGTGCTAATCTAACGTGTCTAAGTTGGAGTTCACTGCTGAAAGGCTTATTGTGTGCTTTTCTGATTGATAGCTTAAAACTTGTTTCTCTTTGCTTGTATTTAAGCCTCACATTTGTGCGGCTTTGGCATATATACTCAGTGCTGCTTATTGTTTGGCAACTTTGTTACTGATTGCTAAGAATCTGCTTTCACCTAGAGCAATCATCTGAAAAGGCAAAGATAAATATTTCTTTGCACTTATTTTATATACTGGAACTGTACTTTAGCAGTTTCTAAAGCTATTTGCTGTTATTTTTGCACTTTATGCAAAAATGTTGTGTCTACTGTCTACTGCTACTTTAAGTAATGAATTGCACTGTATTACATTGTATCTGTTAGTTGTAGGGCTGTTGTAGTTTGTGTGGTCTTGTTACATTTGGACTCCAAACCAACTATTCTACATTAAGATGGTGTTCTTCTGCACCCTTATGCCAGAAATGTGCTAATCTAACCTATCTAAGTTGGGGTTTGCCAGTGAAAGGCTTATTGTGTGTTTTCCTGATTGGTAGTTAGCTTAAAACTTGTTTCTCATTGCTCATATTTAAGCCCCGCATTTGCATGTTGCTGTTCTTCACTCAGCAGCTGTTAGCCATGCCCCGTATAGACGAAAAGGCCTAGAAGCTCAGTTTTTCCTCAAACAGCTGTCAGTGAAACCCTTCAACCTTTTCTGCTGTTCTAGAAGCAACTCAGTTGTGCACTGAGCAGCACTGCCTTAAAGATCAACTTAGCCTACACAAAGTATAGGTCCTTCTTGTAGTCTCAGCACTACCAGCACAGTCCTGTCAAATTAACGTATTCCCTTCCCTAATAAAATATACAGTAAGTGCCTGGTATCATGGGCATGCAGTTTCCCATCATCTCTCTGGCCAGCCTGATAGACATGGGAATCCTGAGTCAATGTAGCAATTGTCTCATGTATATTGGCAACCACTTAATCCCGAAACAAACAAATACTTTATGTGAGAGATGTAACTATGCTATGAAACCGGAGACAAGACTCTCACATAAGGAAAAATCGAATGCCAAATAGGTTGTCAGCGCACTCACACTTCTCACACTAAATAAGCACTTGACACTTAAACCCACATATGCAGAGGTTCTCACTAGTAACTTACCAAAAGATCAGAGGCCTTCGCACATATCAATGCAAATGCAAACACAGCACATAATAACATACACTCAAGTGTCTCTACAAATAAGTCCATAAGGTGTAACACCACAAAACCTAATGTATTGGTCATAGATTACTCCATTGTGAGACACACAGATGTTCTCCTCACCAGGCTGGACAAGGAGTTGGTTATAGTTAGCTGCCTGTCAGGTGTTAGGATCCATCAAGTCACCCAAGCACTCAAGTCGCTCAACTACAAGTACCGGTATGATCCTGTCATAGTCCATGTGGTGCTGAATGACTTGAGATGTACGTTATAGACTATATGAAGAGAGGCATGACTGAGCTTTCAGATTACGTTTCACAGGGTGGTATAAGCTTAGCCTGAACCAGCATTCTACCTTCTCCAAGGATGATGCCATGCCACAATACTAGCAAAAAATGCTTGACTTTAACAAATGGCGTAGCTTCTGGTGTCAGTCCAAGGGGATCAAATATCTGTCAGCCTGGAAAGTCATAGTCAACAGGCCAAGCTGCTTTGCCAGAGGTGGTCTGCATCTGTCTCCTTTAGGCTTTTGGATACTGGCAAAGGCATTAGCCACCCATATTGTGCCATTTTAAGCAGTCACAAAATAACCAACCTCCCAACATAACAAAATGCTATCAATATAAGCTCAAGGTAATGCTTCTTAATGCTAGGAGTGTAAACAAGAAACTGAACTTCCTAGAAACACTCCTCACTTTGGAAGATGCTGCTGTCTGTGCAGTCACAGAGACATGGCTCAAAGGCTCGGGAAGCACCCCGGTCATGCAGGGCTACAATACTTTCCATACTGTATGTTATTTGAATATGAAATCTAACACATCTTTTTTGGTTTAATTCATTGCCAAATGCATTTCACTAAGTGAGTTTCAAAGGAAGTGAAGTTTACTTTTTCTCATGCTAAGTCTGTTTTCAATGCAAAAGTGTTTTGCTGTGTTTAGAAAATTGCTGTTAGTATTTTTTTCTGTAAAATTAGAAATAATAGTATTAATTGAAATCCAAGTCTCTATGATAACTGTAAAAGCAAAGGAGAAAATAGTATGTATACTGATAGGTTTGAACAGCATTTGTAGTAATTGGAGAGAGACAGCCAAGTAGTGAGATATTGATATGACTGGAAGGGACCTGAGTCATTAACCTGCTTAGGGCCACATTTGTCCGTGATCCGAATGTTTTGACTTTGGAAGTGTACGTTGCAGCAGTCAGCATTATTACCCTTTCAAGTAGGTCAGACCTGAACTAAGTGATGTCTGAAAAGATAGCTATTCTTGATGGCAGAGAAGACATAGGGAGGTCAAAAATGAGATGGAGGGGTTCTGTAAGCATATAAGACCCCCCCCCCGAAAAAGTACGAATTTCTGTATGAGTTGTGCATATTTGAACAAAAGCTAATGCAGCATTTGTATTGTTTGTGATTGTTTTGATTTATTCATTATGCTAAAGAATCAATTAATTCATTAATATGCCTTGATTGTGTAATATAGTCTAACCATGTTGTGGTTTCATAATATATTTACAGCCTCCTACAACTGCAAAGGGGTTGACATTTTTCAGGTGATATAGTCTGCATTATTTGGAGTGTTGCTCAGTGCAGTTTGATCTGCAGCATCCATTATGTTGTCATAGTTGCATATTACTGTGAAACAGTCTTCTCTACAAGATCAGATTGAAAAAGATTTCTGTATTAATTTTAAAGGTTGTTACTTTGGCAGTTAGTGCAGAAGACTAAAGCTCCAACTTGTTAGTGAACTGCTGACTATGGTAAGGGTGCAGGGGTTGAATCTTTTCACCTTTATTTACCTACTGTGGGACATTGAACAAATCACTTTTCTAGACAGTGCTTTGGAACAACAGGGAATTTGAGCTTGGCTCGTTAATGGTCTTGTGGACTGCATGACTGTTAACTATGAACCTGTTGCTGTTGTTGTTTGACAGCCATCCTCTATTGCATAACTAATCTAGTTCAGAAAATGTTTTAGCACAATCCCTAGCACACCATTTTTTATGCAACATATGCAATTTATTCTTCAATGACAGCAGGCACTGCATTTGCAGGTGTAGCACTGAAATGCAAAGTTGTTTGCCAGCAGCAATCTCTGCATTAACAATAGTTCTCTTCAATGTAGAATTATTCAGATGACTTTTATTTCTGCAGAGATTGTGCACATTGACTGAGAAAATCTTATCAGGCAGTTAACATTTCTTATGCACTCATGGATACTCTTCTATTTAAACTGTCCTATAGCTGCCTGAATTTTATGGTATGATGTTAGGGATCTTCAGACAGTTAATGTAGTTCATCTTTAACTACCAACAAAGTACATGTAATTCATTTCATCATAACAAAAAGAGGTGTACACTGCCAAGAACATAGTTATATATGTTGGTGGGGGTCTCTCTTTCTGTGGATATAAGTAACTTATGCTCTTAACTGATGATTTTTAAACAGTCTTTAATCTGGTTTTGCAGGACTAATGTGCATGTGTCTGTGAATTAAGAAGGAATATTTTGGCTACTGTGTGTGAAACAAATTTGAAATGTGACTTTGACTATTATTAATAATAATAATAATAATAATAATAGTATTAATAATTTATTTAACACAAACAACTAAGAAGGATGGAGTTAACTATGTAGCTATAATTGCTGGATATGTGGGATGTCTGTAGATTGAAATGGCTGGTACTGATGATTTGATAAAATTAAAAACTCACTTGTCTTTCTTCTTTGCAAGACTAGTTTGCATGTGTCTGTGAATTAAAAGGTAATATTTTGGCTACTGTATTTGTGTGAAACAAATTTGAAATGTGACTTTGATTATTATTATTATTATTATTATTATTATTATTATCATTATTTTCTTTGACACAGACAGCTAAGAAGGATACAGTTAACAATGAAGCTATAATTGCTGAATATGTGGGATGTCTGTAGATTGAAATGGCTGGCACTGATGAGTTGATAAAGTTAAAAACTCACCAATCTTTCCTTGCAGGACTAGTGTGCATTTGAGTAAAGCAAACTGGAATACTTTGTGAACATTTTTTATCACAGTCAGACAAGTGATCTGTACACAGTGAATTGAGTGGCTGTAATTGCTGAGTACAGATATTGGTGGTTTATAATAACAGCAGTTTGAGTGGCCTTTATGATTGACATTCTAGAATGAAGGTTATTTTGTCATTATTGGTTCATAAAGTTTGCTTTAGTGATTAATGGAAAAGGGACACACTCTAACAAATGTTTTTATTGTTGAAAAGTTCTGAAATGGATACTTCTGCCATTATCAGTTCATATGTTTTGTTTCACTGCTTAATGGAAAAAAGTTCAAAATTGAAAATATAAAAAGCACTGCAGCAATTATTGCTGTGTTAAATGAGAACTATAATTTAAAACAATCATGATGCTGAATCAAAGAAAATTATGCATGATCTTAAAAACATATTCAGGGGGCCCATGATTTGAAATCAGCCTGGGAAAAAAATGGCACACTTATTCCACCCCCAGCCAGATGTTTTTTTGATGGATTAAGTTTCAATGTATTTTCAAAATATGTGAGCTTCAATGGAAGAGAAGTATTTTATTTTTTATGCTGTCTGTTTTCCAGAGAAGTGTGCTTGTGCTCATGCTAATGTTTTAATGTGGGACTGTTTTGTTTTGTTTAGTAGATGGCTATTAGTCTTTGTGCTATAAAATTTGAAGTACAAGTTTTATATTAAATCCACATTTCTGTAAATATTGTAAAGGTAAAGAAAAAATAGAACACACTTTGAACAGTGTTTATGGTAACTGGGGAGAGATGGCCAAGTAATGGGACACTGGAATGGCTGTGGGTGACAATTAATTCTTTAATGTGTATGAATAAGTAATGAGCATGTCTGACAAACAAGGTCTTAATTGCAAAGAGCACTCTGCACAGTAACAAATGTAAAAAATATAACTATTGCCCAGCCTTCCCAGTGTCAACTGCTATAAGTTAATGCCCACCATACAGGTGAGCCCAGGTTCTAATCCAGCACACTCAACTTTTTATTTCTGCTTGTCCAGTCAATTTTAAATATCAATGAACAATATAAAGATAATTATAAATAGCAATAACTATGCATAGCACTGGAGGTCATATGAATTATATGTGTGACTGAGGGTATGCTGACAATTATGTTTTGTACTTAAAAGTGTCTTTTCTGTCATGGGATGGACTTTATAATTCAATGATAGATACACATGAATGTATAAATCAGGACCTTCTCAGGTCACACACATACATGATTATCCACTCACTCATTCATGTTTCCATATAATTAATGAGCAGATCTATGTCAGACGACTGAGTTTTCAGAAACTTGAAATTGGCATAGATGAGATCATATGATTGAGTTTCCAAAAACTAAAGAAAGAAAAAAAAAATCCCTACAAAAATCTACTTTTTAATATTGCAGAGGGGCAAGCACCCCATACACCCCCACACCCTCTGCAAATTATATATAGCAACTCCAAGATCATACTACAGTGAGGAAAAGGGTAAATTTCCCAGTCCTTGCTGTACCACGATCTCCATTCAAAATGTGAGTTTTCAAAAACTCAATCAATTTGTCTCAACTATATGAATTTCAAGTCTCTGACAACTCAGTTAACTGATAGGGATCCTTAATGAGCATGTTTGGCAAGCACTTCGTCTGTGGGCAAGGAAGAAAAAGCACCTATGTGCAAGAATATGTTTAGTCCCTTTTACATAGGCTTGTATCCCACATTGTACTAACTACTTGTATCAGTGTGCAAAGCCACATAAAAATGTGTCAGGTCATAAAATTTATTCACCCAATACATGTCTGCAAAGTTAAATCAACTAACAGGTACAGCAGCAACTAACCCATAAACTAATGGCAACTTTCACATCTCCTTCTTTTGTCATAAACTGTATTCCTCTGTATTTAGCATTGTTGCTCTTTGTTTAAAATTGTGCAAATGTGGTCGACATCATTGTGCAGGATTGCACACTATCCTTAAATGTAGTAACACAAACTGATGAGGAAACACTCCAACTGTTGCTGTATGACCTATAGTGACATGCCTGGAGCAAGAATGGAAGGTGCCCAATTTAGGGCTCAAAGATGGGATGTAGAGGTGTCCATAGTCTTCTTTGGACTCCTTGAAAAGTGCCACAGCCATAGTTTACTGTGGGGGACTATACTGGGTTTCAGTATAAATCAGAGGCTTTGAGAGCAATGCAGTTAACATTTCAGTGACCTGAAAAGGTGCTAGCAGGCACAACTCAACCAGTGGCTGTATGAGTTTAGGGCTGCAGATATCTCACAGCTGTGTAGGTTTACAGATAAAGATACCTTAAATTATATAGAATGCTGAATATGACAAGACTGGTATGCATAATGCTCTTCACTTTCTTCTCCTTTTTATTTTACAGCTGTCCAGGGGATTGCATTGAACAAGGAAACCCATGCTGAACATTTGGAAAGATTAAGAGAAGCAAGTGGTATGTATGCAGTACAAAATATTTCTTATTTTATCAAAAGTATTGCTCTTCTATACATTAGTAGCAAATTAAGCATGCATAACGTAATTGTAAAATCAAACATGCATGTTTCATTCTGTAGCTCAAGGCATTTGTAGTAATCAATTGAAATTATATATTCAGGTGTTGTGGGTTCAAATCCCACAGGTAAAAAATATGTCATAAAATAATTTAAAAATAAATTACATAATAATCCCAACTAAATTGGCATAAATGTCATGCTGTTGACTTAATCTGTATTACTTGAAAAAGCATACATGCAATATATGCATATTGTAAGGATTACTTGGAACAATTATCTGTCATATTTTGTAGTTTTTAAAAAAATATAATTAATGTAAAAGTAAACTTGTAGTTATATCACAGTAATTTATTGTATGTGACATATAATGGTTCCAATTATTTTTTTTCTTTTTTCTTTCTTACCCCAACCCTTATCACTCTTTTTTATTTTTATATGTGTGGTCAAATGTTCTAATAATATTAATTTCTGACAAATGACTAAATGTTTTCCAGCACAGGGAGACTGGCCAACCAGTGCAGCTCAACCTGCCACCCCTGCAACAATTACCACATCGATACCCAGCACTTTTGGGACCCAGCCTAGCAGTACTGCTCTGTAGCCCCTACAGTACCTGAGCCCTCAACATCAAGTAGCATTACCCTGGCAGCTGGTGCAGTGTTACCCCCCAGGAGTATTGGTAGAGGTGAGGATTTTGTCACCTGCCCGGAGTTGCCAGGCATGGTGCATGAGGTTGTGGAAAGTACCATTGGTGCACACCTCAGCCAGATGGAGAATATGTTAGCCAGAATGTTTGGGAAAAGAAAATGTCAAGCACTCCGGCAGGAAGCTTAGGAAGGGGATGATGACAATTCTGTGGGTAAGGAGCAGATTCTCACTGCCCCCATGCTTGATGGACATGGACCTCTGATGTCCCCTCCCTATCCCCAATCATGGTGTACCCAAAATTTTGTGTCCCTCACCACCCCTGTCTTTGTCTTATTTGTCCTGTTTATCAGCAACCACTTCCTCACTTACCCTGCTTACCTGACCCTGACATTCCTACATCCCTAACCAACATTCCTCTCTTCCTCAAATAAAATAAAAAAATTATCACATGCATAGCTCTCCACTTCATACGTGTGTCTTCTGGACACACATGATTCACTCCAGTTGGTTATACAACATTTCTGTGTTGTTTTCACCCATCTTTGTTGAGGTGACAGTCCACATTCAACCAATATCTTATCCATGTTAATTTTACAGTGCTGAAGAAGTGAATAGCTTTGGTTCTTTCCTAATTCCCTCCTGCACATTCCTATATTGCTTTCCCTTTGTTATTCTCCCTACTTGCCCCCATTTCACCACTTTCCTATCTACCCCATTTTCATACCTTTAATCTGGTCAAAAAATAGAATCACATCCCCAACACATAGAAATAATACATCCCTAATGAAGCCCTTCACTTTTTGTCCTCTACACTTGCGTGGAGTTTGGCATCACATACCAATAATTGAGTGATAGTGAATGGCTCTTCATGTGCTATGTTATAGTGCAGTTACCTCCTCGCAGTGCTGCTTAAACTCTCTGCACTAAAGAAGGACACAGTTAAAGAATATTAATGTCGCTAATATTAAATATTTCCTACAATATTTATTTAGACTGAGGAATGTACCAATATGCAAATCCATATATGTACTGTTGACATATGTCGATTGAGTAGTGTTTGTTTTTATGCAATACATCACTGTAGTCATTCCCTCTCACATTTGAAAAAAATACCACATGTAATTATTTAATTTCGCCCTGAATACATATGTTCAAAACTTAGATTGAGCCGAATTTGAACTCTGTATAATTTGTGCTCAAAATAAGAGCTCACTGCTACTACACTTGCTGCCACAGAGACAGCTAGGCAGCAGGGGCTTTTATTTTTCTCAGTGCTGTCCGAAGTGCTGACTGCCACACATCTCCATTTAGTGTGTTTGCTCGGAGGAAGGCGGACAAGTTTTAGTATTTTCTCAATAAAACAGATAACCATGTTTGCTTGTTGTTTAACTTCACGCAAATGGGGAAAGCAGTACTAATAGTCCTTAATGTCATAACTTTTATGACACACTTGTAATATAAACTGCATTATGAATACCATACTATCTGTCAACTATTTCTATCCAAGCCCATGTATATAAGTACTTCTCTAGTTCAAGTAGTAGTCAATAAATGTGTAGCTCACATGAGCAAACACTTTGATATATATCGCGCAAACCAGCTTCTTAGCGATGTGCTATGGAAAGAGCTAATTGCCATCAATTAGTATGTTCACTCCCTTGTTACTCTTCATCCCATTATAATCCTTGTAAAAACACAACCAAAAGGAAGACACCTGTTACTGACTGAACACATATTTACTCAGACACATGTGTGCCCTGCACCCACGTACTTGAAAATGAGTATGTCAGTAGTAGTTCCCAATGCCAACTACAGTGCAGAAATAAATAGGACACCTGCATTGTTACATCATCTAAACCTTTATACTGACAATACATAATGAGATTGTTTTATGCACGTATTAATGTGGACATCAGTTCTTCACAAATATGAAAACAAGTACATATACATTTGCATCCCTGCTGATCACAAAACGTGTGTCTGTATGTGACAATAACTGTGTAATGTACACAGCATACTGAAAGACAGCTGCAGATGCCTCAGTTCTGCTACATGCATTTCTGACAGCTTTTTGCATCTAGTTTGAGAATCTGTCTTTTAAAGTATACCTGCACATTGGAAAAACTACAAGGAATACAAATTCCACACTTTAAACACCACTATCATAACAGGATATGTTGACCACATCATATAATGATGATGGCATCAACTATAAAGACCACTATGATAAGGCAAAAGCATAGTTCAGGGATGGTGCAATCATTAACTACTGTATTCTGCAGAAGGGAACACAATATGTACATGTGGGATAATTACCACAGCAGCCACATTATGTGTGTGGCTGTATGTATGTGCAAGTGTATGTGCATAGTCAGAAGGACATCAGTATGTACCCTACTAACATCAATCCAGGCCCATGCAGAACTAATATCTGGACAGTCATACATGTCAACCCAGCTATTTCATACAGCCCTCTCAACATCATCTCACAGACATTCAGTGATGATGTTGTCCAATTAAAATTGTCCCACAGCAGTATAAAAGTCAGATTTGTGCTATGGATCTTGTTAAGTACTGATTTCTTTAGCTGGTGTAACTAGTTAAATAGGGGTTCTAATCTCACTGCAGTCAACTGGTGTGTGTGTGTGTGTGTGTGTGTGTGTGTGTGTGTGTGTGTGTGTGTGTGTGTGTGTGTGTGTGTGTGTGTGTGTGTGTGTGTGTGTGTATATGTGTGTGTGTGTGTGTGTGTGTGTGTGTGTGTGTGTGTGTGTGTGTGGTCAGAAGAGCATGAGTCTGTATCTTACTGTGAGCATTCCAGTGCCATGGAGAGCATATATTTCGATAGTCATACATGCCTAGAGATCCATTTCATACAGGCCTACCAACATCTTCTCTCAAGTATCCAGTGATGATATTGTCTACTAGAAATTGTCCAGCAGCAGTATAAAAGTTAGATTTGTGCCATGGCATTTCCATTAAGTACTGATTTCTCTAGTAACAAGTTAGGTATGGATTCTAATCCCTCTACAGTCAACTGGTGTGTGTGTGTGTGTGTGTGTGTGTGTGTGTGTGTGTGTGTGTGTGTGTGTGTGTGTGTGTGTGTGTGTGTGTGTGTGTGTGTGTGTGTGTGTGCGTGTGTGCGTGTGTGCGTGTGTGTGTGTGTGTGTGCATGTGTGTGTGTAGTCAGAACAGCAGGAGCTTGTATCCTGTCAGCAGTGCAGTGCTATGGAAAACCAATATTTTGATAATTGTACAAGCCTATACATCCATTTTATACAGGCATCCCAACACCTTCTCTCAACCATCTACTGATGATGTCCTCCACTAGAAATTGTCCAGAAGCAGTGTAAAGGTCAGACTTGGGCTGTGGTGTGTGCATTAAGTACTGTGTTCTGTAGATAGTTTGGTAGGGGTTCTAGTCTCACTCCAGTCAACTTGTGAGTGTGTGTGTTCATGTTCAGTTAATTCACATATGGGAGATCATTTAACAGCAGCATGTGAGACACTCATACTACAATTTTCTTCTCACAAACATACACTGCTGATGTCATGAGCTATAAAGTGTTAGCTGACACTATAAATGTCAGACTTGTGTTGTGGCACTTGTGTTAAATACTGTGCTCACTAGATAGTTAGGTATAGGTTTTAGTCTCACTGCAGTTAACTTGTGAGTGTGTGTGTATTTGTGTTCAAGTAATTCATATTCGAGAGAGAATTTTACAACAGCATGTGAGACACTCCTACTACTGTCTTCTTCTCACATGCACTGCTGATGTCATTAGCTATAAAGTGTTGTCTGACATTATAGAAATCAGACTTGTGCTGTGGTGCTTGTGTTGAGTACTGTGTTATGTAAATCGATACTTGATTTTAGTATCACTACAGTCAGCTGGTGTGTGTGTTCATTCAAAAATCAGTATGGTGTCAATTTTAGAATGGCATATGAGTCCACAGCTATATCAGACACTCCTCTGAATATCTTCTTGTAACAAACACTGATGGTGTCATCCTGTATAAAGTGTATCATGACATTATTCAAGTCAAACCAGTGCTGAGGCAGCAACATTAAGTACTCTGTTCTCCAGCTTTTATAACTAGAAATTTAGAGGCACTAATCTGACTGCAGGCAACTTGAGTGTATTCATTTAAATAATTGTCACTGAAATGTGACTCCACATCCATGTAAGACACTCCTCATAACATGTTCTTCTCAGCATACAGTAATGCTATCATACTCCATTAAATGCAATGTCACAGTATTAAAGTCAGGCATATGTGGTAATGCTATTGTTATACTGTATGGAATTCCTCTTCTATATCTACATGGGTGTAATGCTCAAATCAGACACAGTCTACTGCTGTATGTATGGCTGGTAGTACATTACTGTCATTTTATGATCTTTTGAATCACTTTTCATTTCTATACCACTTAGGAGATCCTTTAGCATAGACTCATGCATTCAACATCCCCCTTTTTCCTCTGACCACATGACATCCTCCCTGCAGATGAGTGGAGGATGTCCTCATGTCAAAGATGCATACACATATCATGAAGCAGTGTTCTTCCATGACCCTCTGCAAATCATAGCCAGATGACTTTATGTGTGATTATTATTTCTGTCATGGGGTGATGCATATGTCACATATGGAGAGATACAATATGTAATGCAATCAAAGAAATACACACACACACACAAACACACACACACACAATTGATGTAATTATGCGAGATTAGTACAGTTGTATGACTATTTGAATAGTACCACAGTGTGGCATGTGATGCATAACCAAGGTTTTATTTGGAGGTGTTGTCACTAATCATTTATTTAAATAAGTGTGAAATGTTAAGGGGAATATACAACTAAGTGCAGAGCCATTTGTGGATACCACTAGCCATTTTCAACTGGAGAAAATAGACAATCTGTTAGCTGACAGTTTTACTTACCCTTCAACTCCCTGTTGCACTGGCCATTAGTCAAAGTATACATACAAACATTACTCAGTTTACCTTCTCAGGAGAGCAGCTCATCTGTGCACTCTCTAAGGCAAAAAACACAGAATCAATGGGCCCTGACTACATCCCAGGTTGCCTATAGCATGACTTAAAACCTGAAATAGCAGGCAGTTGGATCCCTACTTAAATACAGCCTTCACAATGCCTGTGTTCTTGCAGATGGGTGTACAGCAACAGTCATTCATCTGAACAGGGGGACCCAACACCTGGTACATGTACTTATAGACCCGTACTCCTGACTCTCCTAACATGTGAGGCAGACAAACAAGTCATCATGGATCTTATCAAAAAGGACACAGGTACTCTCCCGACTATGTACCAAACCCATGTTTGATTTTTTTTAGACTACATCATGTCTGTTAAATCTGTTTGACATATTCAAGAAGGTCACTAAGGGCATGCATGTGGAAAATACTACCATCTAGAGTAACTTGACCTGGCCAAGGCATTTGACACAAATCCACACACAGGTATTACTGAAAAACTGTCTTAAGTGAGCATAAGCATCAATGTCACCAAGTATGAAGACAAATGGTTCACTTACAGAACACATATTTTTGAGGTGTGTGAAGCCACCTCTAGCTAGAGTCCACTGACCAAATCCGTACCTTAGGATTCTGAACTATTCCTTTTCATGATCAGTATTTAAGTCTCAGAAGTCAAGACAAACTTACACATCCTTTGTTTACTCAGCTTTGTGGACAACTGCAAATTGTGGACAATCATTGAATCAAAGAATGGTATTGGTATAATGCAGAAAGTATTAACACACACAAATGATTCTTGCCAGAGACATGGAGACACAGTAGATGAGCAAAAATCATGATTACTTCCTTTATGAAAGCAAATACACAAGTAATTACAATATAGACCGCACACTCCCTATGAGCAGAACAAGTATTACGTGATCTGGGACCTCAGGTAGATAGTAAGCAGAACTTCTACCAGCATGTGACCACAGTGGTGACTAATTCTATGTAGCACAACTCCTAAGTATGGGCATACCATCCACATCAAAGGACATTAGAGTCACATTGTTTTCAGCCCTCAAAACACCAATAAGTAAGTGCAATGCACCCTTTGGCCTGTACCTCACCACACATCTTCCAGGAATGATTTACTCAAGTGTATCACTTTTGCCACATTTAGCTCCCGCATATCTTATCAGCCATACCTAAGTATTCTTTATGATCCATAACCATTAGGAGTTGATAGTGCAGGACTCACCTCAAGGTGTTTTACAAGATGCATGTGTGATACGTGTTCCTGTGATTCACCAAGTAAATACATAACTCACTAACAGCATTGACAGCATAGGTTATATTACTGCATGTGTGGACTGTGACATATACATATATAATCTAATTTGCAAACCTCTCAACTAGCCAGGATTGCTCATAATGTAAAATGCAGGTGTAATACTGTGTCTCTTAATTCCTCCAGAATGTAATTGTTGAGGAAGATGTGCTTGATTACCCTTATAGATTACTGTATAATCATTATAGTTGTACATGTGTTCATGCAGAACATGTATAAGTAACAATTATGTCAATGCCACAGATTAATGGTGGTATTATTATGATATTGTCCATGATTGTTTGTGCTTCTGTCTACAGTTGTCCATGAGCTTGCTGCTATGTGTCCTGATTGTTTGAAACCTATGCTGAGATTACAGTCATATCCCAGCAACTAATTTTTCACATCTTCACAATATGCTATATCCCCTATTGTATATACTGTCCTTCATAAATGCCCTCTCCAATGATCATGTCAAGGTGCTTATATCACAAGAAGTCATCTCCAGTGATATATGACATTGTGTGACAGTCACATACAATAACTATTTATTTATTTAGTTATTTTACATTTGTTTACTGGGAAAGTCAGACTGGACACAGGTCCTTTTTAGCGGAGGCCCAGTAAGAAAAGCTCCAGTACAAAATAAAATATAAAAACATTAGCATTGTAGAAGTTGACAAAAATTTAGGAACAATACATACAGTAAGAGAACAATAGTAAAAACACAGAGATGACAAATACAGTTTATCAATGGTATCAATAACAATTAATGCTCATGATACGACTGTCTTTTTTTTTTTTTTTGTTGTGTATGTATATTAACATACCCTTATCTGACGTACATCATGTTTCACTTGTCCCTTACCCCTTTCTTCATTCCTACCATTCATGTGTGTGGCCCTTTTAAATGCATATACTTGCCAACAATAGTGCATTTATAATGCAGTCTATGTACCCCTGATAATCACCACCAAGCCTTTATTTCAGTATGCATGAACATGTTTGGACTGTACTCAGCACTGCCTACACTTTCCAGTAATGAGTGTATTCATTGCCTTAAATTAAATCCTAGTAGTCATTGTGGCTAACTGCGCATTCATGCAGAACTAGTTTGTCCATTGGTAAACATGTCTGCATGTCTGAAGGTGTTCATACTGATTTACATGATTTTGTGGCCAGCAGCACTGTTGCCAACCATGAAACTGTGCCTGTATCAGGGCAACCGTGATGAGCGGCATGCATATGCAATTAGTGTTGCTGCTCATCACGCTAACATGTAAACTCTGAGTAGTATTATGAAGCCTACGTGGAGTTTATTGAATTCTTGGGATAATCCTTGCCTGTATCTTAACTCTTCAATTTACAAAATAAATTCCCTCCATTATCACTTTCTTCTGTAGTTATTCCCTTAATAGCGCCCCTTCACTCTTTATTCATTAAATCCAAAAGGATCCACTCCAGTTTCATGACTAAAACTATTGCCATCTACATTATGAAGGAAACTGGGTTGTACCCTCCCAAATCAATACTTGCTTGCCTCACCCCCCACCCCCACTTAGGCATAAAGGTCACTTTAGCTCTTGTAAAAGTGTGCACAGTATACCATCTTTTACCCCTTCATTAAATACTTTGCATAACTCCATTTTAAATACATTCTTCCGACAGATAGATAGATAGATAGAAGTATGTGGGCTTAGGCCAGTAGGTTGAATGAACACTGTCCCAACACCCAGGAGGATGACGTCAGAATGCCAAAATCACCAATAACAACACATTCTGCTCATGCTTCAGACTAAACCAACAGCAAGTGTTTTTGCAGGGGGCAAACTCCTTGTCCCCCATATCCCCTGGTAATTATATATACTATCTCCAAGACTGCATGATCCCTGGGGAAAGGAAATATTTCCCTACGCAAGGACTGTCAATCTTGCACACCTCTCGACCACCTGTCTCTGTCGAACAAATGGTGTTGATCTCCAGGGTGTCAGGGCAGTGTCCATATGACCACCTACCCTAAACTCATAAGTAGATTTATATATATATATATATATATATATATATATATATATATATATATATGTATATAAATATATATATATATATATATCTATATCTATATATATATATATATATATATATATATATATATATATATATATATATATATATATATATATATATATATATATATATATATATATTATATATACACATATATCTATATATAATATATCACCTCCCCTCGGCTACCCAGCAAAGTAATACAGTACAATATGCTGATGATACCACCCTTATTTGCTCAGCCGCCCCCTCTACAATTACTCTAAGATAGATCCCAGGAAGCCTTCACTAATATAGAAAAATGGCTAAATTCCTTCCAACTCATACTAAACCCATCTAAGACCCAAACAAAGCTCAGCACTTGCTCCTAAAGCATTTTTATATAGGTAAAGTACTTATATACTAAACAAAGTACTACATTAGCCTAGAATCCCCTTGAGTACCCATTTCCCTGTAGGTCCCTTCTGACTCAGTTACACAGCAAACTTCTTCACTTTTTCTAGCATGTCGAAGGGTCAGTTGCTAGCATCCTCTCCTGTTCAGCTGGTGAATCTGGGCATCTTGAGGCAATGTTACAATTGCCTCATGTACACAGACAACCCACTCCTTCTCCCACAAAACACAAATACATGTGAGAGATGCAACTATATAGCCAAACTGGAGGCTGAGCTCTCTCAACTCAGGACTGGCAAGACCAGACAGGAGGAGAAGGAAACCACGCACACCACAAACCCAGTTTCACATAGAACTATCACAACTGCAAAACAAACACATAAACACACAAAGACATACTGGAGGCACTGATCAAAAATCTACCAAAACTACAGGGGCCTCCAAAGCAGACACCCAAGCAACTGCCACCTCAAGACATAAGACATGCAACACATAGTTCTCAAAGTCAGTGTGCTAAACAGTCACAGCCCTTAAGGCCAAACACAATGCCAGACACACTTGTTATAGGTGACTCCATAGTCAGACACACTGACGTCCCACTCACCAGACTGAACAAGGAAAAGATCACAGTAAGCTGCCTGTCAGGCGCTAGACTCCGCCACATAACACAAGCACTCAGGTCACTCCACAGCAAGTACAAGTATGACTCAGTCATTGTCCATGCCGGTGTGAATGACCTGAGACGTACCTCCCTGGACTACATGAAAAGAGACATAGAGGAGCTCTCAGATTATGTAGCCCAGACCGGTATGACACTGACCCTGAGCAGTATCCTACCCTCACCAAGAATGATGCCACAATACAGAGACAAAATGATCAGCTTTAGTAATTAGCTTAATTACTGGTGTCATTCTAAGGGGATCCAATGTCTGTCTGCCTGGGATGACATGCTTGACAAGCCATGCTGCTTCGCAAGGGACGGCTTGCACCTGTCACCCCTGGGCTTCTGGATATTGGCAAAGGCTCTTGCCACCCCCATAGTGCCTTTTTTAGGCAAGGCTCAAATGATAAACCTACCGCCCTAGAAAACAAAAATGGAGAAAAACTAAGGGTAATACTGCTCAATGCCAGAAGTCTAAACCTCAAGATGCACGCCCTCGAAGCCCTCCTCAGTATGGAGAACATCGATGTCTGTGCTGTGACTGAAACCTGGTTCAAGGCTCCTGAGAGCACCCCAGCACTATCAGGTTATATCTCACGGTGTCCCCGGCTGTGTGCTACACGAACTCAATGAGGAACTAAACCCACACATAAGGCTGCTGTTTAATCTTAGCCTTACTACAGGATACGTACCCAAAGAATGGCGTACGGCAACTGTGGTCCCACTCCACAAAGGCGGTGCTTCTACGGACCCTGGAAATTACCGCCCCATAAGCTTGACGAGCCTTGTCTGCAAAGCTATGGAGAGGATCATAATGGAACTCATAAATAAAGACATTGGGGACCTACAGACACTGGATCCTACCCAATTTGGCTTTGTCAAGGGCAGATCCTGACTCTTGAACTTGGTCGACTTTTTCGAAACAGTCTCTAAGGCCATTGATGAGGGTAAGGCAGTTCACACAGCCTACCTTGACCTAGCAAAAGCGTTCGACACAATACCCCACTCGGGCATCATAGAAAAGCTCACCAGCTTAGATGTAAACCCATATGTCACAAGATGGGTTGCAAACTGGCTCAAGTGCAGAACACACAAGGTTAGAGTTGCTGGTGCCATGTCAGACTCTAAGCCGGTCACGAGTGGTGTCCCACAGGGCTCAGTCCTGGGCCCCCTCTTGTTCGGCATTTATTTTTCTGAAGTGCAGGCAAACATAGGGGGATTGTGGCTGACAAAATTTGCAGATGACTGCAAACTGGGCACCATAATTGACACTCCATCAGACACAGACATCCTCCAGAGAGGTCTCATAGAAATGGATAACTGGTGCCAGAGCCATGGCCTTAAGCTAAATGCCAAAAATGTATAGTCATACCCTTTGGGAAAAACAAGGTAACCCCTAATTACCACATAGGTGGTAATCCATTAAACACGGAAGAAGTTATCAGGGACCTGGGGACCCAAGTTGACAGTAACCTCTCTTTTGACACTCACATTGCCAAAGTGGTTAGGAAGACCTTCTACATTGCCCACCTGATTATGAAGGGATTCACATCCAGATCAGGAGAGGTCATTGTACCCCTGTACTCTTCACTTATCAGACCAATGATTGAGTACAACGCCCCATTCGGAATGTACCTTACCCGACACCTGCAGCAGTTGGAAAGACCCCAAAAGTTCCTCACCAAAAGGATAAAGGGGCTCAAACATATGTCATACGATGCCCGACTGAAGAAACTCCAGCTCTATTCAGTCGCATACCGTCTGCTCAGAGGTGATCTGTGCCTGACATACAAGGCCATGTCCAACCCGAAATTAATGGACATGCTCCACCTCAAAAAATCCAAATCCACCAGAGCCACGAGAGCAAGAGACTTAAACCTCAACACGGATATAAATAGGACGTGCTGGAGGGACAGATGCATCACCCAGAGACTCCCTACACTATGGAACAGAATCCCAGTCCATGTGAGGCAGAGCCCCTCACTGACTCTGTTCAAGAGAAATCTTGACAAGTGGATGGGAGATCATAGGTTTACCCCGGGAATCATCTCTGTGTCACTGCTGGACAGAGTCACAGCAAACTAATGGGTATAGTATTCTCATCCTAAGGGGTGGTGAAAGCCACACACACTCTGGCTAGGCTTATAAATGCCCTAGGGCAGATAGCCTAGTATGAACCTATGAACCTATGAACCTATGATCTTCCACCCATTCAAAACTTTCACCTCCACCTCACCATTATTAATAACATCCTCCAGCAATACCCTTATCACATCAGTAACTCAAGCCAAGCTACTAGGTGCAACTATTGACCAAAACCTAAAATTTGACAAGCATATAGCACTAATAATTGCCGAAGTTCATAAAAAACTAGGTTCACTCTACCTCTGCAAGAGCTTCCTTACACAGAATCCCGAATTACTATCTCTTGTACCCATGTACTCTCCACCTTACTATATGCTTCTCCATTGCTAACTAACCTAAACAAATCTGAACTTCTGAAACTATCTACCTGCTGTAATAAAATCTCAAAATTTGCAACCAATGCTAAGTTTTATTCTCACCATTGCCTTTCCCTAAGACAACTAGGATGGTTAGAACTCCCTAACCTACTGAAATACAATTCTCCTGACCCATCAGCTGCTGTACCAACCAAATAAAATACCTGCCTTCTTTGTTCTGCTCACCTTCCATAATACTGCGTGTCAACTAAGATCTTCCAATACCACCCTACTGACTGTTACCAATTGCTTACATAGCTTAGGCCAGTCTCTATATTCCTATGCAGTTGCTAAGGCTCGGAACACTCTACCCCCTGACATTAAATTTCTAAATAATAAACATATTAGGAAAAATGTATTTAACTAGGTTTTTGGCACCAGTGCTTTCATCTGAAGAAGTCTGTGTCTCAGAGGAAAGTGCTCATTAATTCAGCTTTTTCAAGTTATTAAAATAGACTGTTGCACTTTCATTGTGGCACTGGACTCTTGTTCGTTTTCTTGGATTAAATAATAAACATACTTTCATATCCCTAAGAAAAGATCTCCTATTCAAAACTTGGATATGTTCCTGTACAGAACCAGACTAATTTCACCTGTTCCTGACTTTCAACATACCTAGATAACAGGAGTACTGTGTAGTTTCACTTAGTGCATAGTATTGTAAACCAGGTGTTTAGGCCTCCTTTATAGTTATGATTTCTAGTTTATGACCCTGTTTTGCTATGGAAAATTATTTTTGAATTTATGTTCAAGCAATTGCATATTTGTTGTAAAATACCTTGTTTTAATTGTTTCTCAATATTGTAACCACTATAAGCTGCATCATTTGTAAAACTCTGATTTTACTCTTTTTACATGTTCCATGGACTTTGTACAAAATAGCTATGTTTATATAATTTTTTATTATTTTTATTATTTTTTATAATTTTTTACTGTGTAACTGGAGCTTTTCTCCCCGGGCCACCACTGAAAATGGTCACCTTGTGTCCAGTCGGACTAACCCAGTAAACAAATGGAAAATAAATAAAATAAAAAAAAAATATATACATATATATATATATATATATATATATATATATATGTGTATATATATATATATATATATATATATATATATGGGTCACCTTCATTAGACCTAAAGTTCATTTGCCTGACAGAAATTTCAGGCAGCCCAATTGGCTGGGGGTGTGGGGTGAGAGGCCCCCCACCTACTTTGGTTTTATATTGTGCAGTTTTATTTTTTTTATTGTTCAGTAAAGCCAACGTAGGTGGGGGGCCTTTACCCACCACACCATCCCTAACTATATATTCTGACTCCAGGATCACACTACAGTGGGGAAAAAGACAAATACCTTTTACTTGCCTTTTTCTAATTCTCGAGCAAATGAACTGTTGGGCAAATGAACTGTCAGGCAATTGGGCTGCCTGAAATATCTGTCGGGCAAATGAACTGTCAGGGAAATGAAGGTGACCCGTATACATATATATATATATATATATATATACATATATATATATATATATATATATTTATATATATATATATATATATATATATATATATATATATATATATATATATATATATATATATATATAAGTAAAAAACTATCTTATCCTGGGGCTTTCCCCTTCTTCAATTCTTCATATATTTTAGTTTTGTATGCACTTCCTCAGCCCCAATTTCACTCTCTAACTGTATTATTTTTCCCTCTATTATTGATTAGATTGCTGATCATAACCTGCTTATTATGCCTTCTCGCCATGGATGCCAAGATTTACCTCTCATGCTTTGCTCTCAAGGTGAATTTCTTGACATCCATGTGTCGAACCTGTGAAGTGGATATCCTACCTCTAGGCCAGTAATCAGAGAGCCTCAGTCCTCACCACCGAAACCTGTGGAGGGACGTTCACTGGAAGGATAACAGGTACACACACACACACAGTATTTCCAAATGCAGCTTTCTGCATCAAGTGCAGTTTCCCTTAAGAACATACAGGGGACAGTCAGTCTGGGGCTGGTTCCTCTACCTTTCTCCAGATTCCCCTAATAAGACTCCTCATTGGCACAGCTATACAGTTGAGTCCTTAGCCAGGGTTCCAAGCCAAGTCCTTCAGCACTCTGTGTTCAACCAGTGCTTTGTGTCCCTACCCAAGTAGCTGACACACACACTCTTTGAGATTTGATTCACACAATCCAATCATGATCCACTAAGACAGTAAAATGTAAGAAACATGCTAATTGGTACCAGTCCATCACTGGAAAAGGCTTATGCCATCAGCACAGCCATTTTAACATCTTGGCTACCAAATGCTTTAGAGCAGATATTTTGTCATAGAAAACCACAATAACACTGCACATAATTGTGTATGTGCAAAGGGGCTTAGTCACGCAAAATGCATCACCAATGAAAAGATTCAAAAATATATGCACCAAATTAGCCCTGAATTACTATAAAAAATTACCAAAACTTCTGGTTATACTGCTTACTGATTCCGACTTCAATCTCATATAGCACAGCCATATTCAGCTCCTCAGAAGTCATATTATAAGGCATGTTTTTTCTTTTTATCCATTTGTCTACCTTCTATACATGAAAAGGCTGATTGTTCACATCCATACACAAAGACCTAAATGTCTTGATCTGGTTTAACATAAACATCTCAAAACACATTGTAATATCATTGTCTCACTTGTATTGGACTACAAACTGAATAAGGAAATGTTTTTTAGTATTATTACGGGGTATTCATTCATAAGGAGAAAGAAAAGCCTGAGCCTGCTGCTGAATAAAAATATTGTAATGTTTGTTATTCACTATCAAAAGTGCTCAATCTTGAATCTTTCCTAACAATAACAATTTAAATATTAAAGGATTTTGACACAATCAGCACACTAATATGTAGATCCTTAGCCAAACTTTATTTGTAGATGTTAAAACTCCTATAAGCCCAGCAGTAGACCAGCAAGAAATTTCACTAGCAATCCTGATAACAATGGTTCCACTTACATTGTAATCTGGAACCTCCAGCAATTAAGTCAATGATGTTACTTCAAATGCAATGCTTGGAAAGGGAGTTTTTTTAATTAATAATCACACTGAATAAAAGATCAACAGAGTTTGTGCCACAGACTACATTGGTCTGCCTTCATTTCCCACAAGGTCAGCTGACCATACCCACTTCTGTGCCAGGTCACCTGGCAACTGAATGACCATTAAGACAGGGGCATTAGACTCATGAGTAAAACAGGCAAACATATTGGAGTTAAGGATAAGAATAAGCAGAGGAGGGCTGGACAGGTGTGCACCTGGAAAAGTAAAGGAAGAGCTGTAAACGGGTAATATGAGGTGAGGACACAAATGTTTCAGCATCTTTCTGCAAGATATTCAGTGGATTGCATAAAGACACTCCAACTCTGGTAATGCAGGCGTACAAATACAGTGGGCATAGGTTCATCAGCACCCCTCTCCATCACAGCTCTTTTGGGGCTATTGCCAAAGAAAGGGTACAGGATACATAAATGGCTGTGCATGGGTTTGAGACAAGAAAAAAATCCCTGACTGGTGGTTGTGGAAATTAACAAGAAGAAGTTTGCATTTACAGTGATTGTAATAGTGTAATAAGAGGGTTATGCCCCTCTGTCACCAATATTAGTGGAAGATATGGGGTGTTCCATTGGAAATAAGGAATTTAGTGAAACTATATTCTCTGAAAGGGTAGTAATATTGCACTTTGGGAATAGCATTCTCTGACTCAGTTGCTGGAAGTTCCAAATTACTAAGGTAGAGGCAATTGGGGGATTAGCAAATTTCACATAGAATACCAGTCTGTATCATGGATGGGTGGTATTGAACCATGTTTGAAAAGGTAATGGTTTACTATGAATTAAGTAGAGCAGGGATGGTCAGTGTGAGTACCAGAACTGCAAAAAAAAAGATTCTGGAGTTGGTCGAGTAAAGGTCAAATCTGGTGACGCTGTATGATTATGTATAAATAAAGGGGAATAAATGATTGTTAATTAATAGAGAACACTGAATAAGATAGCCAGCATATATGTGCAATGATAAAAAAATTAAAGAAAAATTCAGTTTGTTTTATGCATAATAGCATTTTGCATTAAACACATGTCAGAAGCCAAGATGTTGTCATGGGGGTATGCTTTGAAAAATAAATGTTAGTGGAAGTACTTGATCTAATCTGGTCTGGTCTGATTGGAACTTTGGAAGCAAACAAGCTAACATGGTAGTATTGTTGGCTTATGCCTTTTCCAGTGATGCAGTGGTACCAGTTATCATGCTTTATGCTCATATTTAAAAGATATTGGAAGGAACACTGAATTTGTTTCCACAGCAAACACATCTACTCACAAGGATAACTGTGGTACCATGCAATCTAGCTTATTTAGTTTTATTATTAATCAGAAGAATGTTTGAATGCACAGCAGTAGGTTTGGTATGCTAGACACCCCTGATGCCATAAAAATAAAAGCAAACAAAACAGTTGTTAAACAGCAGTGATAGTTAATTTTCCCCTTAAAATCACCTCAGCAAAAACAATTTGATCAGTTTTAAGAACATTAAATCGGTTTCTCAAATAGCTTTAAAAGCCTCGATTGTGTCTCAAAAGAGTTCAACAATAAATAGATTTTACTTGAACTACCATTGCATTATGCATGCAGTATAGAATTGGAAGCTGTAGGCTTTCAGATCTATCAAGATATTTCTAAAAAAAATGATATCCCTTAAATAGGTGGTGAGTTCTTGTTGCAATTTACATGCTAGTGTTTGTCTAAGAACCTATGAACCTAACATTTTAGACTGATTACAGGTTTGTGGAATGCCTGTAATCAGCATCATAGCTGCAGGACAAAACATGGAATTGTGTCACCAGGCCCTGGTTTTGACCTTCCTTCACTGATAAGATGGTAGGTATGCAATACTTATCTATTTATGCGCCTAGCTTAAAAAAAATCTGATTTAAATGTGCATCTTTCTCAGTTGTATCTGCAAATGATACTGGCAAATTCTCATTCTTCTTTCTGGTGTGGGAAAGTGGAGTAATGAATCTATATTCAGCACAGACATCTATCCATGCACATCACCACTAGGGGGAATATATGCAATTTATGCTTTACATAGTTTATTCCCAGTATCAAAATGCTTGTATAAAACAACTGAAACACAGGTAAACATGTTTGCTCTTAGCTTAGCACAGATTATATTTAATAGTTTTACAGACATACATACACATACTTTTCTTTCACTACATTTTAAAAATGTACCTGATGTTATATAATTGTGTTTTGTACTTGTAAATATCTATATGAATTAATTCTGCTATGTAAACCTGATACATTACATAGTTACATAATGCTATTTCAATTAATTTTCATTATCTTAAGATGTTTCAGTTTGTCAATATTTACTTTTGATGGGTTTGTTACAAATAATTATATTTAACTAAGTCAAGAACTAAGTAATTTAAAACAAAAACCTATAAAAGTAAATGTAATCACACTTGAAAATAACTGATGTAAAACTGCCATTTAGTGTAAAATATTATGCAAGCCCCCCTGCACCGCACATTAAAGGGATCTATATTCAATATGTACTTGTAGTCCATATTTCACCTCTTTTATCTAATGGATATGCAGTCTGCATTCTACATTTACTGATATTTATTGATATTTACTGATTGTACACAATATTTATGGTCTGCAAATTGCTATGATTCTGAATTCAGTATTAACAGAACTTTATAAATATACTAACTGTAGTTTTGCAGTAATTGTTTTTTTTTATATTAATGTTGATTGCATTAATTTTTTTGTACCATATCCTATCTTAATGTTTCAAGTGTTTATTGCCTATGAGCCCAAGTAATGGTTGAAAAGCATTCAAGGACCAATGTACATATCTGGTCATCAAAAGAAGAAATAAAAAGGAAAAAAAAATAAAAAGTCTACCCTATCATCTTTAATCTCAATATATATATATATATATATATATATATATATATATATATATATATATATATATATATATATATATATGTCCCAAAGACATGGAAAAAAACAGAAAAAATGCAAAACAAACATTAAATTCACTTTTTTTTGATTCTCTCACACCCATGATCCAAAAACGAAATACAAGTATCATTTCCACAAACAGAAATATTAGTCAGCTCCAGACCAGCACCGATGTCACCAGTGGGGACTGGTAACTGTCAAGTTATTACTCATTGGTGTGAGAAGTAAAGTAACTGAAACAAGGTACTTAATGCTCATGTTCATTTCCAGGCTATCTGAAGCTACTAAAGAAAAAGACAGTGTCGACCACTGAGCTGAGCTCTAGCAACCGTACAGGTATATAAATAATCAGTTCTGTTAGTAGTTCAAAGGGAACAGCAGTTCCAGTGGTAGCTTTAATTGGTTATTGGTATTTAAGGATTGTTATATATGCTGGTTCCAGTCTAGGCAGATGAACAGGATGTTAAGACCAGAAAGTCTGGTCTGGAATCTATACAATTAGTTGGGAAGGGCTTTCTTCAAGTTTAGACGTTGGTTATGGCTATTGTCATAATGAATAGGACTTATTTTTTTCTTTTAACTGAGGTCAGGTACCAGTAAAAATCCTTGTTTGTGAAAAGTGTCAGGCACTGAGCACAGTCAAACACACACACACACACACACACATATATATATATATATATATATATATATATATATATACACACACACACACACACACACACACACACACACACACACACACACATATATATATATATATATATATATATATACACACACACACACACACACACACACATATATATATATATATATATATATATATATATATATATATATATACACACACACACACACACACACACACACATATATATATATATATATATACACACACACACACACACACACACACACACACACACACACACACACACACACACACACACACACACAGACACACACACAGACACACACACAGACACACACACAGACACACACACACACACACATATATATATATATATATATATATATATATATATATATATATATATACACACACACACATATATATATATTTATATATATATATATATATATACACACACACACACACACACACCCATATATATATATATATATATATATATATATATGTGTGTGTATATATATATATATATATATATATATATATATATATATATATATACATATACACACACACACACACACACACACACACACACACACACACACACACACACACACACACACACACACACACACAGACACACACACACACACACACACACACACACACACACACACACACACACACACATATATATATATATACACACACACACACACACACACACACACACACACATATATATATATATACATATCCCTAGGAGATAATAAACAAATCAGGCTATCTTTAGGGGTGGGGCAGTAAGTAGTTGTCTGAGGTGCATACAACTTTTCGGATCATGCTGCATCTCATATCTGAGAGAAAAGTTGTCTCCTCGGTGCTTATACCATTTGAGCAGGGCAGCAAATCAAGGCAGTATTTTTTCATGTCAGTAGGTACTTGGATGGATGGGGGTTATATCTTAGGTTTATCATCTGCTATTTTAACTGTATCTTAGGTTTAACAGTTGTTATTTTAATTAAGTCATTGAAAAATAAAACATATATACATTTAAAATATGGCAGTTCTCCCTTGTATAATTAGGCTTATTACATATATCAGATTATGCTTGCTCGTCAGAGTATTCCAGCATATAGCTGTGGAAACTGATGGGTGGGATACCGTCTTTAAAAAAGAGAGAGAGAAAATGAGAGGGTATTTATACCACAATGGACTTATAAGATACGGCTCCTGATAATGGCATGAAAATGTCATGAAACTCCCACCACCATCTCTACCATTTAATAAAAAAGAAGAAGAGAAAGGAACAGAACAGTACTGATAGGTGGTCTTTTAAGGTAAGTTACTAGTGGGTAACCTCTGCTGCATTTTAATCAGACTGATTCCTATGGTCACTTCCACACAGGGAGGATGAAACAGAAATAAAAGAGAAGAAGTATATCTCTATACAAAAAAAATAGAGAAAGGCAAATATGTGTAGAGAAGTATTTAAATAATTTATTGATAATAATAAAGTGAGTAGACCAATACATTAAGAAGCATGTACTTATGTGAGGCCTTAAACAGGTTTTCCAGCTGTTAGACCTTTAATGAGAACCAGAGGCACTGCCAGGTCATCACTGATGTGTAATCAGGAGTCTATATTTTAAAGGGGAGGGGGATAGAAAGATACTGTATGACACAGCAGAGCCCTGACATATTTATTTTTCATTAACAGGTTTAGTGACTCTACAAGCAATTTTGTCCTTGTGGGTCAGATTAGTCACAGAGGCAGAGAAGCTGTTTAACAGATTGGAAGCTAAAGGAAGCTAGACCAGTATGGTGAGATCCAGAATGACAATGGAATTCAGCAAGGCTCGATAGTACAGCATCAGCAAAGACCCCTGTTATGAAAAGCAGGTGCAGAACAAAGAGCAATATAAACAGCACCCCAGATATTGAAGTGCAAGCAGGTATAGCAATGACAGAGGCTATTATGGAAGAGTAAGGTAATGAAGGGCAAAGTTAACAGAAGTTTCCAGGGAAGAGGAGTGTTTCGAAATAAGACACAAAATGAGCATCTGCAGGAATTTCTGGAGTCACTTCCAGACTGAGTTATAGCCTGGTTATTTGTTTTAGTTTTGTCAAAGTGTGTTGTGTCCCTAGTAGTTTATATGGAACAGAGGGCACCTAACACCTCACAGACTTCTGTACCCCTTATTAAATCTGAGCATACATTAATGCCAACCAAAGACAAGAAAGCAGGAAGCATTGGAAGCAGGAAAGTTTCAGAAATCAGAGTGCTGCAATTGTTAGCACCAAAGTCCACTGATTCCCCAAGTCTCAGCACAACATCCAGCAAATGCAAATATTCCTGGGGCCCATATCACTGCTGACATATCAAAGGCAATTAAAGATAAGATAATTTTCAGGGAATATATATTGATGTATTTGACCTGGCAGATACCTATGAGATCCAATGACTGCTAGAAGTTGAGAGGTCTGGATCAATTAGATAAGAAAACATCAAATAAGTCAGTTTAGAATTGTGAGTCTTGGGCAATGGATTTAACAGCTTTTATGGCAGCCATTATTGAGAATAACCTTCATCAATCCTTACCTTTGCTGGCATAGTTAATGATCATTAGGAAGGTGCACCCCATGCAAGGTGGCACTGCTTAGTTATGCTATAATCAATAGTTTTGAAAACTAAAGGCTGATAACAAGCTTTTGCAATGAGAAGAATGTTACCCTAATATTTGGCTAAGTGCCATGCTTGATGGGCATGCCACTCGTAGTTAGAGTGAGTATTTGGATACCCAAGTTACAACAAAAGCCTGCTGTGCTTTAGGGGGTGCTCTTGGCTTGCCTGCCATTTAAGAACCAGTCAAACCACACCCATGGCAGAAACAAACAACCATGAGAGAATGTCAGTCTTGAATCAAAGAAAAAGATCCCTTTCATGCCAACTACACTTTTCCCTCATAGCTGAGACCCTTACAGTAGGACATCACACTCCCTTATCAAGTTACTGGAGCTCACTCAGGAACTAAGAGCTTACCCGACCATTAGGCAGCAAAATTCCTTATACAAGGCTTCACATTTAGTTTTCCCATAAAATTGTCAGTGCATCTCACTAACAAGATTGTTAAGAATATGAAGGCTACCCTAGGTAAAGACAAAATAGTACTAACATTTTTGAATGAGGAAGTCAAAACAGGAAGAATGGCCAGGCCATTTCAAACATCACTATGGGAATATTTCCAGACCTTAGCTATCTGCTTACAACCCATAAGAAAGAAAAAAAGTTTGTCCTCATCCACCAGCTGTTCTACCCTTTGGAGCATCAGTCAATGACTTTATTAGCAGGGAAGATTCAAGGGTAAAGGGTGAAGTATGCCACCTTTGATGATGTGGCCATTATCAATCAGAAGTTCACTAACCCTTGTCTTGCAAAGCTAGATATGTAATCAGCATTCAGGTTGTTACCCATGCAGGAACAGGATTGTCTGATGCTCATACTCTCTTTCCAAGGTCAGTTGTATTTTGACAATGTCATGCAGATGAGCTGCATTGCTGCTTTTTTCAGGTTTTGAGTTATTCAGCACAGCCTTACATTTGTTTTGTTTTGGCAATAAAGAGCCTAGAGACAAGCAGCCATCCATTAGTGAGACAATTTCCCTATCACTGGGGAGGGTGAGCAAAGAAGTAAGGAAGGAATGATTATTTTTATGGAACTATGGAAGCACTTTGGGGTACCCCTTGCCAGCAATACAAGTGTGGGGCCCAGTTATCGCATCACATGTTTAGGTCTGGAGATTGACGCCATTGGCACAAATGTCAGACTGCCAGAGGACAGGTTTCATTACTTAAAGGCCTTCATTAATGAGATTTGAAAGGAACTAAAGCAAGGGTCAGTCAGGTCATATCTTTTCTTGTGCTTCTAAACTTTACTTGAAGGATGGTTTCAGTATCACCAGGTCTGTGTCAAACTTACTAAAAGGGGGAAAAGCAAGAACCACTGAGTTCATATCCCCAATAAAATCAAAGAAGATGTACATTTGTGTAGGGAATTCTTGAGCCAGTTCAATGGAGTATCCCTTAGGCAGTCCAAATGGCTATCCTCTGAAGTGCTTCAATTAAACACAAATGAGACAGATAGTGTAAGTATGGGTGTCTTTTTATATAGGAGATAGTTTACAGCTGGTTGCCCTTCCTCCTGGACAGAACTAGTCAAAAAGACATTACTTTTTAACAGATCGTACCTTTGGGTTGCTGTTTTACATGTGTCAAGACAAATTCAAAGGCAATGAGGACATGTTCCACTTGAACAACAAGGCCATAGTTCCCGTTCTGCTACAAAGAACTTTCTATTCCCACAGGGTCCGGTCTGTCATGAGGTTATTGATTCTACTCAGTTTACAACTCAATTTAACCTTCTCTGGAATGCATGTTTCAAGTGAATGGAATGCAGCAGCTGACAGCTTGTCACATTTTCAGCTTTCCAGGTTTTGCTTATTGGCACAGCTGCTCATCAGTTCCCCCACACCACTTCCACCACATATTTGGCTAACTGGAGAAGAATGATAATGGCCCTGTTGAATAATTCCTAGGCAGTGAAAACTAGGAGAGCTTATGCCAGAGTCCTGTTAACATTTAAAGTATTTTATTTACAATTACCACAAAAAGACAAGCATAGGACACTCGAGGTTCTCATACACTATCTGTTGCACAGATTTACTTTGCAGGACTCCCACTTTTCAATACACATACAACTTGCAAGCTTAAGGTAGAGGGACAGATGTCTTTGTCTAGCCAGATTTACAACTCATTAGACAATGAACAGGCTACTAAAAGGATGGAGCCATAGTGAGGCAGGAGGTACAGATTTGAGATTCTCTGTTGGGGGTGACCTACTTTGCATCTTAGTTATGGGGATAAAGATATCAGTAAATTATTTTTCCTTCACTGGTAATACTTTATTAATAATGCTTTATTTGCATAGCTGTATGCTTGTGCTTTTAGACTTAGTGAACTTTCATAGTGTATGTGCTGGGAGATGTTATAGCGAGTCATGTAGCAGTAGTAGTGTGGTTAAGGAAATCCAAAACTAATCACCTGGGAATAGGTCAGCAGATATCATTACAGCAATCCAAATTCTTAGCTTCTTGCATGGTACACTAGGCTAAGGCAGTCCAGCGCTTCATAGGTAAGGTCTCCCTATATGAGCTTGTGTTCAGACTGCCTTCTGGCCAACCTTTGATTATAGCAGATGCTAATATTATGCTAAGCAAGGCTTTGGCTAGTAAAGGCATTGTACACGAGGGCTTTAACTTACACTCTTTTAGGTTAGGAGGACCTCAGATTTGCCAAGGCAAAGTCAGTAGGTAATAACATGCTCAGGCAGATGGACATCCAATGCCTTTTTGACTTGTATTAGATGTGTGTCATTTCTATTTTCCTTTTAGGTCCCAGGCATCTTTTTGGTTATAGATCACTACTATATCTACAGAGCAGCATCTATTGCAGCAGTTAGGTGGACAGCTTATGTCTTGGCCTTGATCCAGCACATTGGTCAGTAGCCTGACAATGGTACCCTGGCTTGTCATGGCGTGAATTACTGCCACCTATAGAAATACAATTTGTGCTTAGCATTCTCTAGTGTTTCTCACTGAAACAAGTGTAGCTAGTAGCTGTAACATAGTCCATATCCAGGCCTGCTGCTTCTGCAACTGTTTGTAGTGGTTAGGTTGTTCTGAGCACATTTTCCAGGCCATCTTGGATTGGTAGGGGCCTATCTGCACTTTTTTGAGAAAATTGTGCTGCTTGGGACCTGTCTAGTATAGGGAATATTATCTAGGACTTGAAATAAGCATCCTCGTTGGTCCTTTTGAACCTTTTTACATTTTTTTCCACGTTTTAGCTTCTTGTATTTAGGCCATGCATTCGGGAAGGTTTCTGCTTGTTTGTACCAAGCTGAACTGAGGTGGGCTACCAGCCACAACTCTCAGGTGAGATACCAGATGACTAGTTGCTTCTGAGCTTCCAAAAGACATAAGTTGCCTTTTTTTTGTTTGTTTGTTTGTTTGTATTTATACTATTTACAGCACTTTTTTTATTGCCTGCCACCTTCTTTTATACTGTATTTATTTACTGTGTACAAAACTACACTGCAAATGCCTGCTTCACTGTGCCAATAAAATCAAATTGTATTCCTGTTTTCACTGTTTATAAAGCTTTGTTGTTGTTTTCACTATTTGATAAGAATTTACAGGTATCTTTTCATTGTTTTAAAGCTATCTTTTCTGCCTGTTCTGGTTTTCCTACCAAGCAGTGTTAAATTAACTAATCTGTTAACTGTTTAAAACATTCTTTAGAACTTCTTGGCTGATTTTCTGCTGTTTTAAACATTCTCAGTGCTTCACTGCTATTTTTCTACTGTGTTAAACATTTTCTAGTGCTTCCCACTAAACCTAGGGGAACTAGTAGCTGTAGCATAGTCCAGATCCAGGCCTGCTGCTTCTGGAACTGTTCGTAGTGGTTTGTTTGTTCTCAGCATGTTTTTCCAGGCCATCTTGGATTGGAAGAGACCTATCTGCACTTTTGTGAGAGAATTCTGCTGACTGGGACCTGTTGGGTAAAGGGAAGCCGGTCAAGGGCTTGGAATAAGCAAATTCATTGGTCCTTTTGAATCTTTATATAGTTTTTTTTTTCAAGTTTTAGCTTTTGATATTTAGAGCCCTGCATTTGAGCAGGTTTCTGCTGGTTTGTGCACTGTGCACTACCACGCAATTGTGCTTCAAAGCCGGACAGGTAAATTCAACACATTTTCCCTTAAAACTCAGGCAGAGATATACATTCAGTGAGCTACTCTGTGATCATTTTTGAAAATTTTGCCCTAGTGACAGCAGTCCTCAGCCCAGGATTATGGACAGTTAAACTATCCTTGTTTCTCCTGCCAACCTTGTTGACTTTGGTCTCTTGAAGCAGTGTAGCAATTGCCTCATGTACACAGACGACTCTCTACTAATAACACAATCTAGTACAGAGTATGAGAGATGTATTTACACCAAGAATCTTGAATCCATGCTCTTTGTCACTCAAAACAGTAACATGGAGAAGGATGTCAACTCACCCACCACTATATATTCACAAAGTACCATTACTCATACACATACCACTAGTCATGCACATAGTACACATCCAACACATAAATCTACATACATGGAGATTCTCTCAAAAACTTTACCAAAACAGCAGAGGCCTCCAAAACACACGACTGATATAGCTAACACAGCCCCCACAGCACTCATGACATATAGCAACACCAATGTTTCACCCACCAAGCCCATAAGGAGTAGTACTCAAAAAACAAATGTTCTTGTCATTGGAGGCTCAGTGCTGAGACACATGGATGTCTCACTCACCATGTTGGAAAAGGAGAAAGTCATGGTCAGCTGTCTGCCTGGTGCCAAAATTTGGCAAATCACACATGCATTCAGGTGTCTCAGCAACAAGTACTATTATGACTCTGTCATAGTTCATGTTGATGTGAATAACCTGAGATGTACCTCACTTGACTATATGAAGAGTGATATGGTTGAGGTATGTGTCCCAGGCACGTATGTCCCTAGTCTTTAGCAGCATACTACCCTCACCTAGAATGATGCCACAGTATAAACAAAAAATTATTGATTTCAGTTTTTGGTGTCATTCAAAGGGGATCCAGTTCCTGTCAGCCTGGGTAGCCATGGTTGACAAGCAGCTTTGGTTTACCAGATGGTTTACACCTGGCACCCCTAGGCTTTTGTCTGCTGGGAAAGGCTCTTCCCTCCCATATAATGCCTTTTATAGGCAAGGCCTCAAAAACAACATTACTAACAATATAAGGTTCATGCTGCTAAATGCTAGGAACTTAAACCAAAAACTGTACTCTCTGGAAGCAGTTCTATTACTAGAAGATGTAGATGTTTATGCAGTCACAGAAACCTAGTTTAAGGCCAGAGACTACTCCAGTCCTGCAAGGCTACAATGCCTCCCACACCTTTAGACTGCAGAATAAATGTGTGAAAACCAGAGGAAGCAGTGTTTCAATGTATATTCGAGATAAATTCACCTCCCATCTAGTTAGAGTGGACAACTCCATGGAGTTACTCTAGGTCCAGGTTATGGTGGGTAAGACCCTCATTCAAGTCAAACCAGTTATAGATCCCCTCCATGGGTCACAACACCCACAAATCCCACTTAACCAAACTGAAGAGAATCCAAATTTTACCAAACACACTGGTTATGGAGGATTTCAATTATCCCACCATCAGCTGGGAAAGCTATGCTAGCCCAAACTTGCTAGCACAAAAGTTCCTTGACTTTGTGAATTCAAATGCCCTGGAATAAATTGTCCATACCCTGACAAGAGGAATAAATGTGTTAGATCTGGTCCTCACCAGCACGTCAAACAGGTGCACTGCTGCAACTGTTGGACTCTCATTAGTTAAAATTGACCACAAAATAGTTACCGTTAAACTGACATTAACACCAGAACTCACAAAGGGTGAAATCAGACGAAAAAACTTAACCAAGGCAGACTATATCCTCCAAGCTGAAGGTATAAATGCATTCCAAGCCCCACTCCAAGCCCTGTACAATCACTTGCACAAGTGTATAAACTTGGCTTTACCAGAAAGAATCAAAGCCAGAGCCCCAGGTAAAAACAAGCTGCCATGGTGGACATCCAGTATCAACAAACTCTACAATAAACACAAAAAGTTGCTGTCCAAGAAAATGAAGGCAAGGCCCCAACAATGAAAAAGCACCCCACTCAGCCTCAACATGCAAAAAAGACAACTTGTCAAATCCTCCAAGAGCTCCTTTGAGACAAACCTAGCAAGTACTGCCAAGGATAACCATAAGGCCTTTTACAGCTATGCACATAACATAAAGGGTAGGACCCAAGCAGGTGCAAAACTATTTATTGGTCAATGGTATCACACACACTGACCCTACAGAGATAGCAAACCTGCTAGCGGATAGGTATGCAAACATTTTGCTCCCTTATCCCCTCCTAATTTACAACAAACCCTTCCCAACCCCCCCCCCCAGCCTACATATCTGAAGGGCAGATCCTCAAAGCCCTGTCCAAGGCAAAAAACACAGCCTCTATGGGACCAGATGACATCCCACACCATCTTCTAAACACACTAAAACATGAACTAGCATCACCACTAAGTACCCTTTTCAATCATAGCCTAACCACAGACTTTGTTCCTGTGGAATGGAGAACAGCTGCAGTTATCACCCTCCACAAAGGTGGCCTAGCAACATAACCATGAAATTACAGACCCATAAGCCTGACCAGCCTCATCTGTAAGGCCATGAAACATATCATTATAGACCTCATAAATAAAGGCATAGGTGACCTCCAAACCCTAGATCCTACCCAGTTCAGCTTCATGAAGGGCAGATCCTGCTTGTTAAATTGGTGGATTTATTTGACAGTGTGACCAAGACCATTGATAAGGGTAAATCTCTGCACACAGCATACCTCAACTTGGCAAAGGCTTTCAACACAATCGATAAACTTAGCAAACTGAATGTAAACCCCTTCATTGTAAGATGGGTTGCCAAATGGCACATAAACCGGACACACATTATCAAAGTGGAAGACTCCACATCATCCAGCCGACCTGTTATCAGTGGGGTGCCATGGGGTCAAGTGCTGGGCCCCTACTGTTTGATATATACTTCTGAGAAGTTCAGGTCAAAACAAAGTGGTTGCAGCTGACCAAGTTTGCAGATAACTGCAAACTAAGTGCAATCATTGAATCCCCAAATGATCTCAGCATACTCCAGGAGGGTCTCACACAGACCAGCAACTGGTTCATTAGTCACTGTTTCAAACTGAATGCAAAGAGATGCATCATCATTCCTTTGGCACAAACAATGTCCCTTTACACTATCAAATCACCAACAATATCCTGAGTACCCATAAAATGATAAGGGACCTGGGATCACAGGTTGACTGTGACCTTAACTTCGACCACCATGTGTTTACCATATTACGGAAAGCTTTCCACATAACACACTTGATTAGTAAAGGCATCACCTCAAGAGCAAAAGAAGTTTTAACCCCTTATACTTGGCACTTATTCGGCCCATAATTGAGTATAATGCCTCATTCGGCATGTACTATACTAAGCACCTGCAGGTTTCTAACAAAGAAGATCAAGGGGCTCCAGCATGTGCCCTACACAGAAGGACTAAAGCCCCTGTCACTATAGTCCATATCATATAGACTTCTTAGAGGAGATTTATACCTTGCCTACAGAGTAATCCAAGACCCAAACCTAATGAACTTGCTGCATATCCATAAATCAAATGGGTCTAGGGTTACCTGCTCCAAGGATTTAAATATGGCCTGTGACTTAAATAGGACATGCTGGAGGGACAGATTTATCTCCCAGTGACTGTGACGTTTTTGGATCAGGCTACCAATTAATGTGAAACAAAGCACCTCTATGACACTGTTCAAATGGTACCTGGATGAGTGGATGGGTAATCATAATTTCTTACCAGGGATAGTGCCTGCATCCCTTCTGGACATGGGCAGTCATCACAAAATGCAATCATGGGTATTGACTAGCACTTCTATGTTATTACATTGGGTTGAAACGGATAGGCTTAAATGACCTCCAGGTTGATAGCCTAATAATCTCCTATGATCCTATGATCCTATGCCTGCTGTGATAATAATTCAACTGGGTGGAAATGATCTGTATTATATTGCAAAACATTTTCTTCTAGGTAACATATCAGGGGACCTGGCTTTTATTTATTTTTATTTTTTATTTTTATTTTACATTTGTTAACCGGGAAGTTCCGACTGAACCAGGTCTATTTACAGCAGAGGCCAGGGGAGAAAAGCTCTGGCATTTAGTTTAAACAAAAGATACAATATATTAAGGGAAAAAAAAATAAATGATAAACAATAACAGAAAGAACAGCAACAAAAAGAAAACAATAAAAACAGGATAATAAGTTTATACAGTGCTGTGCAGTCATCACGAGAAGTAATATATCATGCATTTCCAGCAGACAAGTTAGACATTCATATTACAATTCACATGCAGGTGTATACTGTAGTGCCTAAGGAGAGGAGCAGATGCCCTGCAGGTGTAGCAGAGGAACTGGCTGAGTTTTTGACTATAGAGGGTTAAGGTGAGTTGGAAAGTGAAAGGGGGAGATGAAAACAGTGGGGGTAAGATTATATGATGCAAGGGCATAACCAGGTACTGAGATGTGATTTGAGGGAGTTTTTGAATTGTGGTGTGGTAGAGGCAGTGGACAGAGAATGGGGAAGAGAGGTCCAGTTTCTAGCAACGGTGTGGGAATAGAGTGCTTTTCCTGCAGTATTATTTGCAGTGGTGATGCAGAGGAGAGATTTTTTGCTAGATCGAAGATGCCAGTTTGCAGTGTAGTGAGTAAGGAGATTGGATATTGAAGGGATTTTTTCAGGGTGTTTGAGAATGTTGTAGGCAGTAACTAGTTGGTGATAGTCAAGAAGTTGTGCTAACTCAAGCCATTTTAGTTCTTTTAGTGCAGTACAGTGATGTGTTCTGTAAATAAAGTTTGTAGCAAACTTGGCTATTTTATTGTAACAAGACTCTAATTTATCTAGGTCAGACTTTCTAATGTGGGTGAAAATCAGTGCTGCATACAACAGAGTGGAGAGGAGGTGTCTTTGGGCAAGGGCGACTCTTGCTTGATGTGAAAGAAAGTTTTTGACCCTATATAGTGAGCCCATTTTTTTGTGAACTAATTTTATGGTATGGGAGATATGGATGTCAAAGTGAAGATTATTGTCAATTTCAATGCCCAGAAGTTTGGTTTGGTTAGAAAGGGAGATGGTAGTGCCATCCCTAGATGTGAAAGAGAAGAAGAGAGGAGTTTTTGATCTATTAGGGGAGAATAGTAGTAGTTTTGTCTTCTTGGGATTTAGGATAAGTTGGATACCCAAGATCCATTTTTTTAGAGAGTTAAATGTTTCCTGAGTGAGTTGCTGTAGAATGGTGGGTGATGAGGCAGAAAAGATCAGGGTTGAATCATCTGCATATTGAATGATTGTGGCGTGCTGTGCTGAGCTATTGAGGTTATTTGTGAATATAGAAAAAAGAAGTGGGCCCAGTATAGAATCTTGTGGGACACCTATGGTAGTTGGAAGATGAGGAGATAGAGTTATTTTCCACTGAACAGATTGTTGCCTGTCAGATAGATAGCTACTAAACCAGGCTACAGTAGAAGGGGTGAAAGATAGTGAGGTTAGGGAGTCTAGCAGGATGGAGTGAGAGACCATGTCAAATGCCTTTGAGAGGCCCAGGAAAATGGCAGATGTATATTTGTTGTCGTTTCTGTAGAGGTTGACTAGATTAGAGAAGGAAAGAAGAGCAGTGGTTGTGCTGTGATATGGGCAGAAGCCATGTTGTGTGGTGGATAGGAGCTTGTGTGTTAAAGAATATCATGACTTGCAAGTGGATGCATTTCTCTAGAATTTTAGATAGAGGGCATATGATGGCAATAGGTCAGTAGTTGGAGAAGTCATAGGAGTTACCCCCTTTATGAAGAGGAATGATATAGGATACTTTCCAGAGTTTGGTTATGTACGATTCTTGTATGGAGCGGTTGATTAGGATGGAGATAAGATATGACAGGGAGTCACTAGCCATTTTTAGGTATACATCAGGCATGTTATCAGCTGCTAGGATGGTGGGTTTGAGCTTTAGAAGGAGTTTTTTGATTGTAGAGGTGGGGACAAATGATAGAGTAAAGGAGGGGAAACTATTGGATAGATTGGATTGGGCTTGTGGTGGACTATGCTTGGTTAACTGACTAGACAGGGCTAATATGGACATTGTGAAGTGATTAAATTGAGTGGCTATGTCAAAAGTATTAGCTGTAGAATTTGGAGCTAGAGTAGTGGTTTTGCCTGGTTTTAGTAAGGAGTTAATAGAATGCCAGAATTTCTGCAGATTATTTGAATATTTGTTTTGGGCACTAAGGAAGTAGTTTTGTTTATTTTGTTTGGTTTCAGCCTTGGCTTTATTTCTAAGTTGTTGGTAGTTTTGCCTGGAGCTAGTGGTGTTTTCACTCTTCCAGATTTTCCAGGCTTTATCCCTGGCTTTTAGTAAGGCTCTAGTGTCCCTACTTAGCCAAGGTGCATAGTTAGATTTCACTCTAATCTTCCTGCTGGGGGCGAGACTGTCAAGAACATTGGTAAATATAGTACTGAAGTAGTCTACTGCCTGGTCTAATCCTAGGGTTCATAGTGGTTCCCAGTTGCAGTGGCTTAGAACAGTACTGAGGTATTGTACGGTAAGGTTGCGGTCATCTCATACTAGTTTATAGACAATAGGTTTGGGGAGGTTAGTGTGTTTGCGGAGTAGGAAAGTGGGGAGATGGTCACTGAGACTATCTGAAAGGCAACCTACTTTATAGTTTTGCTTGGGGTAGTTGGATAGAGTCCACTCAAGTATAGATTCTTTTTTTTTGATTTTTTGATTTTTTTCTAGTGGGCTCTTCAATGAGTTGAGAGAACCCATATAGGTTAATATGCTTAGTGGGGTTATTGGAGTCACAGGCTATCCAGTCGGTGTTTAGGTCACCTAATAGGATAGTTTCCTGTGGCAGTTTATCTTCTGTCCAGTGTGGGATTTCTTCTATTATGAGAGGGTTATTACCTGGGGGTATATAGTAGCATAGTATATTGATTTTCTTGGTGTTTTTTATGGAAAGGATAGTAAACAGGGTTTCAGCATTTTGAAATGCTGGCAGTGAGGTGTGGAGGAGTTGGAGGTTCAGGGTGTTTTTGAAGAGAATGGCTACTCCTCCTCCTTTCCTGCCTACTCTATCTGATCTTATTGTATTATACCCTGGGGGAGGAAGTCTTCATCTTGTATACTGGGGTTCAGCCATGTTTCTGTGATAGTAAATATATCAGGGGTGCAGTGGACTATGAATGCATGCAGTTCAGCTATTTTATTGGTGATGCTTCATATGTTGAGATTTAGAATCAGCAGGTCAGATGTTTGGTTATGAGAGGACCTGGATTCGGGTTTATGTCACCAGCGGTTAGTAGTTTTTGTATGAATGACAGTATGTGCTTTTCAATATTTGTTGTTTGTGAGTTTGGTCTATGTGTATTTTTTTCAACCTTTATGTGTTGGTGTCCGAATGTTATGTGAGTAAGGTGTAAAAGTGAGATTTAGAATTGTAGGGCAGATGAAGAAGTTTGTGTGAGCTTGAGAGGGTGAGGAAATGTGGGTTATGTGATATGTGTTATTTTATAGTGGTTGGTTTGTTTGTATGGAAGTGAGAAAAGCTAGTGATATGAGTGCTAGTGATAGGGATGATAGTGTGGTTAGCATGATTGCATGAAATGAATACTATAATGATGGTAGTAGGTGGCTTAGGTGATTAAGGTAATTTACATCTTTGGTTGGTTGGGTGAAGGGTGTAGGTGTGCTGGTCAGGTATGTGTTATTGGGAGTGGGAGTGGTATAGGAAATTGAAGAGGATGTTGAGTAGGAGATTGTTGAAGGTGTGGGTTGGGCAAAATGGTCAAGTAATTAGGGACTGGAATAAATCTAGAGCTGGGTGGGAAATGGGGGCAGGGTAGGGGAGTGGAGTGAGCCGAGCAAAGTGAGGAGAACAGAGCGGGGCCAGCAAGACCGGAGGCTTTGAAAAAACAATCACTCAAAACCCCTTTTCCATAAGGGAAACCAGTAAGTAATTTTAAAATGTCTTTCTACTTTTCTGTTAATAGCTCTATTATAATGAGGGGAGAGACCTACTGGATACTGTTTGTGCCGCGGGAACCCGATGTAGTTAAGTACACTCATACACTTAGTATTCTCTACATCATTTTTATGTAAAAGAAATGCACCTTGCTTCCTTTAGGTTTAACACAAGGGAAACACTCTCTTGCAGTTTAAAAGTCCTGCAAATTATGGTAGCAGACCCGTTTCTTTGTTACGTGAATGCTGGGGCAGACTTGGGTTGGGCTGGTGGATTAGTAGCAGAAATACCTTGCTTCCTTTACGTTTAACACATACGTCAGTATTACCAAGATTTATCAAATTGCTTGTCTTTTCGTCTACCTCATTTGTCCTGGAGGGGTGCAGTTAAACACCCTGCTTTTCAGATTACTCATTGATTTATAAACTATTATACTAACAGCGAAGCAGCTCAAATTGGGTACAGAGTCATCAAACACATAGATTTTTTTATTCTTACGGTGTTCATTGGAATGAACTTGGTTGGGACTTGTTTAGTCTGCAGTTAGTGGATTTTGTTCAATAAAGGTGTTACAAAAAAATAAGGGAAAGGGGAAATCATCCCTGGATTAATAATAGCAAGCACTTCATTTCATTTTTGATCTGCGGATTTAGGAATGTGCGCAAATACTAATTCTACAACATAGTTTCAAAACATAAAAAGTTTGGCAGGAAAAGGGAGGCAAGGGGAACAGCATGCTGAGCGTGGTGGTGGGTGACTGCCTTATGGTCTCATACCCCTTTCTCCTCACTGTGCCGCATGTTGGTGTTACTTGACCAACAAGAGAAGAATTGGTCAGGTAAAGTGATCCATGATGAGTGAGCAGAGGAGGCACTATGGTACCACCTGGTTGATTGGGAGGAGTTGGCAGGCATGGACAGGTGGACCCAAACTGGCAAATAGTGGTGAATTCAATTTAATAATAAGCTCAGGTTTATGAAGTGATGTTTGGAAAATGTTGCAAGATGTTAATGTATTATTTCTGTATGCATTTATTCATACATGGTTGTGCTGGCTAATGTTGTATGCCAGGTTTTATTTTTTTTTGTGGGGGTGAAGAGATGGCAAGTGTCATTTGATCAAGCAGAAATATTTGTCAATTTGAGACCAGTGCCAATGTCACTACCTAAGTCAGGTTATTACTTCTGGGTCTGAAGAGCAACCCTCATTCTGGTGATCAGCGCTTAATAGGTAATCTCTCCCCCCTCCCTTATCCAAGGGGTCTAACAACAAGTACAATCCAGGTTTGAAAAAGGTGGGTGACCACTTTGTCACGTCATCACCCCCCCCTTACATCCCCCCATGCTTTCCTTGTGCTGCAGGTTGGTGTTAATCAAGGGGAAGATAATTGGTCGGGTAAAATGATGCTTGCTGAGTGAGCCAAGGTGGCACTGTGTACAACACCTGGTTGAGTGGGAGGAAGTGTTTTATGATAAGCTTGTTTGGAAATGTTGCAATAAGTTAATGGTTTATTTCTGTATATATTTATTCAATAAACAGTTGCAAAGGCTAATGCATGTACTTTTTTGGGGGGCGGTGAGGTCAAAGAGAAGACAGTCTTTGTCATAAGCCAAATTTCAGCATACTGAAGCACTAATAACAAAGGCTTTCCTCTACAATGTTTTGAGGTATGATATACCATATGATCAACTATAGTCCACCTACCTTATACATAAAAATATCAGCACATCAGCTACATGGTTGAAGATACAAGGAGCAAATGTAGCATTAACCTTCTGAAGTATATTTCATATTTCCTCAAAAAGTAAAATGCCAAGGCAATTTAAGATGCATTTGCATTTGTTTATAATGTTCATTGTCTTCCTCAAAAGTAGTCAGTGATAATCTCATTGGCAGGGGAGAATGAGAGTAAGTAGATACTGTCAGCTCTCCCACTGTGGGACAGAGGGAGGTAGCACAGATTCACAACTTTGGTTCTACCTAGTGGAAGCAGCAGGTGTTGCACCCATTCAGTATAGGATTAGGGAGCTCACAAATGCCATTGTGATGACAAGCCAAGGGAATTCTGCATGTGGAGGTATAGTCCAAGCATGCATTGGAGCTCTGTGAGGCGGTGGTGTTCTGATAAGAACAAGGTAGGCTGCTGTGCGGGACAGGCATCCTGGCCGACTCCCCTACCACTGGAGTCTTGCCACTGTGGCAATGGGCAGGTCAAGGGGGTTCCCTGAGCAGGAATATTTGGTCATAGGGCTCTCATCTGGTGCTGGAATGTTCATGTCCCTCTCTTGTAAAAAGAATGGTCTGATTAAGTGCAGACAAAGGAACATTAAATGAGGTTCTGTGGAGAAGCAAAAAAAAAAAAAAAAAAAAAGCCTTAAATAAATAAATAGTTGATGATATTTTCTGTAAATCAGCAAAATGTACTCTGTGTTCATTGGTGTTTACAACATTTTTCAGTTTCCCTTACTGACTGGAATTTGCTTCTTTAAAACTAGTAAATAAGTCCCATTAACATCTTAGACGTTAAATAGGAATGTTACTTTTGTCTTCTTAATAAATTATCAGTACTCATAATTTACATTGTATTGCCTGCACAGAGAATCCTTGCAAGGTCTAATGTTTATATACATTTAGTCCATAAGAGAGAGTGCACATTTTATTCTAATTATTTCTCACAGAATACATATTTCAAACACATTTTTAAAATAATGACAGTGAAGGGTGTAGTCCCAGGGCTGATGCCAGTGCATTTTTTTCTTTTCTCTTCTTTTTTTCCTACTAGTAATACAATTGGTCTACACAATGTATATTTTCCATGGTTTGGGAGAGTGTGACCTTTTCTTATTTTTAACACAAAAGAAAGCGTTATGATACGAAATGTCTTCAAGTGTAATTTTCTTAAGTGCTTACATCTTCCATGCTAGCAGGTCATGAAATGCAATTACAGTCTACTTCAAAGAAGTAGCTGAGCTAGGACTGTGAAAAGGAAGTAGGTATTAATATACAAACAGGTAAGAGATGCATTTTGACATCCGCTGTTGTGTTCCATTTTGTCTCTGGGATCATGCAATTAAGCCTTTGCCCTTTACAAGTGGCAGAAATGGTTTAGTTACTTTTGCATTGTGAAAAGTTTCTTCTAGAAGTGATAAAATGAAGCCTCAGGGAACAAACAAGGAACTGAAATGTATAAAAATGTAAGTTTGGTCAATGTTATATTTTGTTTTTTGCTTGGAAGAAATTGGTGACACATCTGTGAAAGTTATGAACTCTACTTATGTATATTTTATTAGTCAAGGTCAGTATGTCATAGTAAGAGATGGCTAAAAGATCTAGTTATCTGTATATATCAGATTTTTATTTTCATACTCTTGAGTGTAACAAAATGTCATTCTATTCTTCCATGTGTGCTTTCTCATTCCTTTACTTGTTCCAGTGCACTGTTACATTATTATTTAAGTAAAATGTATTTATTCTTTTTTTAGTTCCTGTGACTGGTCTTCATTTTGATTTGTATTATTATTCTTTGTTTCCGGAAAGGATGGTTATCAATTACTACTGATTAACAAGCTAAGGCCCCCTTTCCCGCTTAGCTTCATCATTTGGGTCTATTACCAGTAAAAGTATTAAGGCGTATGATTTTATATTTGGTTTAGTTAATAAGCGCAGGAAGGTGGAGGTCCTTGGCTATTCATTTCAGGATGTTGGCAGTACTACCATGCCAGGAAGAAAGCTGTGGGGAATTGAAGAGTTCTATCCACCTTGCCTGAGAAATTCTGTATATGTGTGTGAAGCAAATATAATCTCTCATGTGAGAAGCAGTTACCTTGGGTAATAGGCACTGGAAGACACTACAGTTCAAAAACAGAGCTGTGAAAAGGAGCCTGTTGTGCATAGTCAAGGACTCAGTTCTGAAGGTAGCCTATGTGCAGTCTGTTCTGAGACTGGATATTAAAAGTTCCCACCTAGGACAGCAGTGCATATTGGCTTTATAGTCCTGGGGCTAGGTAGTATTTTCTGAACTGATTATTGAGTTAGATGTGTGCACACATTTTTTTTTGTACACTAACCGGCTGAGTACCAGCAGTCTTACTCGGCAGACCATCTCCTCTTGTGCCAACTAGGACCTTTTATTCATATTTGGTTGACAATAGTGGGATTCAAATCCCTACATGTGCCACCCATGATAATTTGTTGTCAGTGAGTGCTGTGTCATTTTGATGGCTCTGGGAAGGATTATAATCCCATCCATGCTACTATGTGTGGCAAAGGGTTAATGCTTTCAACATAAGCAAAGAAAGTTTAAGGTTATTTTATTATATTTTGTAGTTTAAGTGTAAGAGTGCCACTGCTGGTGAATGTAAATGTGGTAGTGATGCACCTTGGAGATGAATGTGAAGAACGTCTGTCTTACACTTAAGAAATACAAGCAGAAGAAGACACTGTGAAGTGCTTAGCTAAAGGGTGTCTAGTATCTGCTGCATAGGACTAGTGGTACTACTGCTACAAGAATAGAAAACCCATCTTATGCTTATTTTTTTTTTCTGAATTGAGATTGTACTTTGCTGGATATTACTTTCTTGTTTTTGTTATCTGCACATTCCAATATCATTAAAATTAACATTTTCTAGAGGGGTGTGGCTAAGATGCCAAACAACTAACAGCTCTAAATTTTAGCTCTGCCTTTTCTTTATTATTCTGACAGGAAATTATAATCCTTTGTGAAAAAAATGGATCTATATCTATTTATGGAGACTGTTCTTCACCATTTTTGTGGATGCCCAGGAAAAAAAACAAGTATTAGTATATTGTTTTTTTTTCTTCTTTATTATTCTTGTCAGAAGTTCTTCAACAAGTTGTTACAGTCATGAGTAACTCAAAAAATGTACATCAGGAGAGTATAATGAGAAAGGAATTACAATCTATATTTACAGATATCCATGAACTTTTGATTAAAGTGGACAAGCTGGAGAACAAAATTGACAACATAAAGCAGGACAGCAAAAAACAACTAGACTTACTTAATGAGGTAATTAAGAAGCATTCTGATCAAATATCTTCCATCGAAGAAGCTGTAAATGATATAGATAGCAGGCTGACTGAGAATGAAAGTCACACTGAATTTTTACTAATGCGGAATACGTTACATTTAGAGAAAATGGATGATTTGGAAAGCAGATCAAGGAGGAATAATACAAGAATTTGTGGAGTGCTTGAAAAAGAAGAAGGAAATAACATGGTTCAATTCTTAAACAACTAGCTACCAAAGGCTTTAAATTTATCAGAGTCTCTTTCATTTGGTATTGAAAGAGCTCATCTTTCTTTATCTAAAGCCTCATCTGTGAGTAATTCTTCCATTCCCAGATCCATACTAGTCAGATTTATATCCACTTAGGGCAAAGACTTGGTGTTAAAAACTGCTTGGTTAAAGCCACCTGTCAAAATAAATGGGAAAATATTCATTTTGATAATGATTGCACTTCTTCAGTGATTTCCAAAAGAAAAGAATGTGCTCCTTTAATAAAACCCATTAAAAAGTCTAACATTAAAGCACAAGTTTCATTTCTGGCCAGAATCAAAATCTTCCTTTCTGAAGGGGAGAAGATTTTTAACTCCCTGCATGAAGCCTTGGACTTTGTACAGAAGAAGACAATTAACAGACATTGAAGAGATTGACTGGCCTACACAAAGGTTAAAGAGACATGCAACAAAGAATGGATGGCCTGTTAAAGATGTAACAAACAAAAAGCTTAGAGACAAAAGATAAATGCGTCTAAGTGGATAGTATGTGTGAATTTAAATACTTTGTTCTTCTGCCTATTTTATTGGAGACTTTATTATTAAGGTAATTGCATTTTCCATTTTTTTTCTTTCCTATCTGTACGCTTTTTTTCTTTCCTGCCTCTCCTTTTCTTAGTTCTTAGTTCAGTATGTAAACAGCTCAAATTATGGGAGAGTGCTATTGGTGTGTCTTGGCAATAGCTGTAATAAAGAAGCTATATCATTTTATTTATCACCTGTTTTCTTGTGTATATGAGAGAGTTGGTATATTTCATATAGGTCTTTATCAGAAATATGAATCTGTGTTTAGATCTACGTGTATGTCTGTGTCTGTTTGTATAAGTGTAGTGTGTATTTGTGTATGCACGTATATGTATATGTATGTGTTTTTATTTTATTGCTCTTCTTCTTTACTGATTTTCATACTCTTTGTTGTAGCTGTATATAAATAACATTAGTAGCCGAGGCATTTATTTTTAGTTATTGATACTGATTGTGTTTGGAATCTCCGTTGCTTACTTTATTGTGAAACAACAGTTGATAAGAAGTAATCTTGATCCTTTACTGTTTGAGTCATCTGTTTTAATATTTTCCTGCTCAAAGGGTTATTGAGTCTTACTTTAAAACTCAAACAAGGATCACGAGCTGATTTCACCCCTATTCAGCTTTATGAAGTTGTCTTGTTCGCTGCGAGCATAGGAGCAAGGAAATTTGATGTGACTTTTGAACCCTCATAGGATGTCCAGAACGTTGCAATGGTAGTAGATTGAGATCTGGGCATTTTCACTTCTTGTTCTCTTCAATGTATTATCCATAGATATTCAAGATGTTATTTACAAAACTAATGAGCATGGCAATTTAAAAAGGTACAGTTTATGAGGTTTTTACTAATTGCTTAAGTGAATACACTATTATAAATCAGTCGGTTTGTTATTGTTATTAGCTGCCAGAATATTGTTAATAGGAGTGTACTGATGCCCTTTATCAGATGGTAAAATGTTTATTTATTAATGTGGCCAGGAATGGACGTCCCACTCCCTCTTTTTTTTCTATAGACATCCATATTTGGGTCCTTCAAATAAAAGCAGAATATACTTTTATGTAGCTAGTCTGTAACTCTGATTAGTTTAGTTTGCTTACAGCTCTCTTCTTCTATTTAGCTTTAGTAGTTTTATAGGTAGTACTGGGTGGCTGCTGTTTGATTAAACTATTATAGTTGCATCACTCGTATTAAGTGCCTAATATTTTGCAAAGATTACCTTGTGTTAGCACTTTAATATCAGGCTCTGAGGGACATATACACTACAGAAATATGTTATAGGGTGTGGTGTGGGGCGTGCTTAGATCATGGCGCTGGGGTGGTGGTGGGTTGTCATGTAGAAGAATTCTTAAAGTAGATTTGCACTAATCATAGACAAATCTAGAAGATTTACTTGCAACTGAAGATATTGCTTCATCTTGCTGTATCCATAAAGACAGTGTAGTTGGTTGTCTTACATACATCTGTCTATGACCTGGTGTAAAATGACATGTAGGCAGTGGGGGGAATCCCATTCTTTTTCAGTTAATTATTTTCTTTGAAAGTAGATTAAACATTCATGATGCTACTGTCTTAGCAGTAATAAAAACATCTTCAGTAAATGCAGTGGTCCTAACACTTTGGAATGCAACGTGTTTGTGTTAGGTGAGTTGGTAATAACAAAGGTTTAGCTGAAAGTGATATGTAGTTGTTTTATTTTGTTATCTGGGAATTCCAAAAGTTTGAAACTTTACCAGTATTTGTTGATCTGGTGGCAAAATAGAAAACAAGAATATAAAATTAAAATGTTTTAAGCCTTTACAACAGTATTACTTTATTCTAACACAAGTGCTTAGCAAAAGTATGAAACTACATCCTTTTGATTTCAAAATGTAGTACAAAGTAGCTCTCCCCACCATGAAGGACATACATGAAGACTGATTTAAAAGTGTTTATGGAGTTTTATCATCAAAAAATGAAATGTGCAATGTTCTAGGAGAAGTTGCAAAAAAGTCCTTTGCGTTTCTCTACAGGTGACTTCCACCCCTTTCTTTAGGAGATTTGAGATATCTGTTTAATATTTGTAGCCTTCTTTTCAAATAAGTTTGACCTCTTCTCAGTTATGAGTCCAAATTGATAAGTGATGATGGAGTACTAATGAATGATAGGAGTTTAAGTAATACATGGAATTGTGTTTATTTGGTAGAGAAATACAACCAATGTAATTTTATATCCAGCAACACTCTTCTTAATCACATTACTAGAAATATCCACAACACAACATGATGTGTAGTTATTCACCCCCTCACTCTGTGGTGTATATGACTGCCTGTATCTCCATTTTTATATAAAATAAGCCGAGGGTTATAAGCTTTCAATGGCTACTCCTGAATGTTTGAGCAAAAACTAGTGGGGTTCATCTTTGCATGAGCATACTGGATTTATAAGGATTTTTTTAAATAGATTGATAGAAAGAAAAGTGTGCACCTTAAGTTCTATGCTGTCTGAAGGAGTAATGTCTGTTTTGCATTGTGCTTTTGTAAATATTTGCCTGGATCACATTATAACTTACATCTTAATTTGGTAATACAATATCTTGGCATTAATATTGGTGCTTGGAATAAAAGCTAACTATTTCTTCTGTTGCAAGGTAGACATACTCTCATTTTTGTGGATCCTGATTTCTGAAGATGTTATAAATATATATATATATATATATATATATATATATATATATATATATATATATATATATATATATATGTGTATTACATCTACTGCAGTATGTAGCAGTTGCTACAGCAATTTCTTAGAAATTAATTGATAAAATAATTAATATACAATACATTCAAACAAGCATATTGAGGTAAACAAAATTAATTGATTTGTCTTTGACATTCATTCTGATACTTATATGCACTGTTGAGTGTTACTTAATTACTATTTATATAAATGTGTTTAATAATTTTAGAAAATATGCTCAGAACACATACCTAAAAGTTGTTTTCTGTTTATGTGACAAATCTTGCATGCTGACGGTACATGACAAGTTACAAATATGGGCATTCTCAGTAGAGTTGTTGCGGTGATTTACATCATTTCATCATACATTGACAGTATTTATACTCTTATTACTTTAAATAAGTGTTTATGCTTTTTAAGATGATTTAATACTTTAATTACTTTAAATGGTTTATATAGTTGATTAAAAAATGTAATATTGTGTTTAAGCTGCACTAACCTTAAGTATCTTGCCTTCCACATTCATATTTACAAATATAACATCTGTCATTTTCTTTCATAAAACAAAACTTTCGAATTGTTCCTTTGATTTAGATTATGAGCTGTGCATTATTATTAGAGTCGATATTAGAGAATTTCATCATATCAATACATAATGAGTGGATGAGCATACTTAACAATCTATACAAGTTTTAAATAATTTGCCTGGAAACATAAGATGATCGAATACTTCATTTATTTTGACTGGTCTTATATAGTCATGCACAAATTGTAATGTCATTAATTTGCATAACTCTTATTTATCATGTCTCCTACAAACACAAGTATATATAACATTGTTCTTTTTTTCTTTTTCAAAAATATTTTGAATTGTTCCTTTAATTAATACTATAAGTTTACTTCAAGCATATTTTCTAAGCATTTTTTGATTACTTTGATTTCTAATATGGAACTGAAATTAATAAATTCTAGTAAATATTATAGTGATGAGTTACTAGTTTAAAAAAAACAAGTCTGTTGTTATTCATTTAATTGTTTATTTTGGCAGTAGCTACTATAGAATATTAGTTGTGCGAGATGTGGATAGAGGGTGGTTTGACTGAGAATAGCATCAAACCAGGAACATGTTATTCCATGTGTGCAAATGTAAATAGTAATTTGTTTGATAGGTTAGTAGTGAAATTGGGTGTTTCATCCATGGAAAAATATTGAAGAGTAATGATAATCTATTAAATGTAAAACCATATTACAGATGTTCTAAGTATGTTCTACTTAGCTGCTAATGTATAAGTGTTTATCTCTGAACATCAATGGTCTTAATAATAATATAAAAAAGAGCTTATTTACTTAAATTTATCAAAATGCATAAAACACATTTAGGGGTAATTCAATAAACCCTGTATGGAGTTATTCTCTGTGTAGGAATAGTGGTAAGGCTCGAGCATGGCCGCCGAGCGATCCAGGAAACAAGCCTCGGGGCATGCATGCGGACACAGAGGTGTCCGTGAAATGCAAATCACCTCATCTGCTGTTAAAAACATGCAAATGAGGTGATTTTGTGATTCTGCAAGTATAAAGGCACCCCGTGTAGGTGCCGTGTAAGCCTCCAAAATGTACATGGCTACAAACCGTATACCGGAGGATAAAAATTAAACAGGGGCTGTAACAGTCCAAATAAAAGGTGGTATAATGTCTAGTAGGGATAGAAATGATCAAAACTATGGTCAGTGAATTAAAAAAGTAATGCAATATATTAAAAATTAAACTTTATTAATACATATGCCACATTTAAGCTGCATGCAGGGATGCGCAAACATACTATTTTGCAAAAAAAAAAAAAAAAGAGGAAAATATGACATTTCCAGCTATGCAAAGTTATTGCATTATAGTGGCCAGCATGCAGAGTCATACAATGGCAGGGTATAGTGGTTGGTAAGGACATAGGATCTGGTGTAGTGCAGTATCCAGGGTGTATGCAACTAGGTGTATGTGCATGAGCTAAATTTATTGAATAGCAAAATGGGCCAACGTGTCTGCAGGTACTAACTGTGTAAGGGCTAGAACCATGGTACTGTAGGCAGAAGAGAGACCTGACATGAAAAGGTGATGTGTGATGGTATGTGCAAGCAGATTGGAGCTTACTGGTGCCTGTTTGTGCTCCGCTAAACACAGCTAAACAGGGGGGTGTATCTGAGGCTTCTAAGCTGTGGTTAGTCCCGCGGTGTGTGTTTTAGCTGGTTAAGAAAAGCTAAGCATGCCCATATACAGGGGAGGGCTCTTTCTGCTCAGCAATGTTTACACTAGCTCTGCAGCTTTGTGCAGAGCTTAGCAGTGGAAGAAATTAGAAAAAAAAAGGGGGGAAATAGCCTGGGAAAGCCAATCAAGCATAAATGATTGATAAGTCCTGTTCCACTCACACTGGCCCATTCAAACCCCTCAACAATATACCTGGCAGATGGAATGTATCACAGTCAGCCAATCTCACAGGCTGCATCTACAGCACACCAGTATAGAGTATGCAGACACCCTTCAATCTGATTTTTCCCACATACTCTGCACCATTGGAGTACACACTTAGGAATTTTAACAGATAAAATTATGGGAGCTGCTGCTCTGCTACATCTGTACTACAGGCTGAGGTCAGTGATGATGATGATGCTGACAATAGGCCTAGACTGAGGAGGAGAAGAATGTTCAGGTCCAGGGTAACCTTTCAGGGGCTACATGAGCTGGAGATAGTAGAGCACTACAGGGTGGACAGGGACATACTGCAGTAACTCATTGAGCTATGCTAGCCTCACCTCAGACCCAGAGCTAACAGAGGGGAACACATCCCAGTGGAAACAAAGGTATGTGCAGCTTAAGAATATTTGCTACAGGTCCTTTCCAAAGACCTACTGAGGACATTATGGGGATCTCACAGGCATCCGCATCCAGGGTACTCCACCAGTTCCTGGATATCATGCTAAAAACATGCCAGTGAGCGCATTTATTTCCCCACACCCCTGAGGAGACGACCAGCAATATGCGCCACTTCCACCATGTAGCACACTACCCAGAGGTACTGGTTGCCATCGACTGCACTCATGTGCACATCAAAACACCACCCAGTGAGGAGGGTAAAGTCTATGTCAACCGCAAGGGGTATCACTCCATCAACTTCCAGGCCATGTGCTATGCCAGGGCATTATCATCAATGTGTGTGCTGGCAGCCCTGGCAGTTATCAGGACTCCCACATCTGGCATGCATCACAGCTGTACCAGGCATTTTCCTGGGGGGACATCTCATACAGCCATCTAGTAGGAAATGCTGGTTACGGACTGGAACCTTGGATGATGACACCCATCAGAAATGCACACACACACACACCAGCTGATGAATGCCATAATGAGGCACACACACAAACTAGGAGCATCATAGAGGGTGTGTTTCAGCTGCTCAACTCACAGTTCTGCTGCTTTGACATATCTGGTGTAACCCTGCTGTACTCTCCAGTCATATGTGCACACATATTCATAGTATCTGCCATGCTACACAATATGATCCTGTGGAAACAGCTATGGTAGGAACATCAGAGGGACGAGACACACAGCCCCCTGCCATTGCCAAGGTTCCGACAGGCACAGGGTAACTCAGAGAAGGAACCCCCTGAGCCTGTCCCTGTAGGCAGATGTAGGCATGCCCAGTACACCCTGGCCTTGGCAAAGAGGCAAAGCATAGCACATACAGTGATACCCTAGGGACCCATGAACTGACACCTCGCTCCGACTCACATACAGTAAAATGGATGCCAGCCACATCACACTACTTATACCTTACCATGTATAGGCTGTGTACTGTGTGAATCCAACAGAGTCAGCCCAGAAGCACTGTCCTCTCAACTGCTGCTGGCACAAGGTGAGTCACTCTTCTTAACAATAAATGAATGGGGTAGTAGACTGTGGTAGCATATGTATGGTATCACTGCATGTATGCATGGGAATGCAGTGGCTTACCAGGATAGCAGCAGTCAATGGACAGCTATGTGGAACAACAGGAACTCTGTCCAAAAACCGGCTGCCACACAATATGCAGTAGGCCCCAAGCCAGCAAAATCCACTGCACTATGTGATTGACTTACAAACAGCGGGGTCATAGGACAAATGCATGGATGTCAATCTTGGAGTCCGATACATACCCCTAAACCTTTTACAGAAATAAATCTGTCCAAAGCCATAAAGAAATGTGGGGCAAAGGCCCACAAACAGGGACAAGTCTTAAATATTGCTCTTATCAACATAGAAAGTTGATAGAATAACAGGTGTTGCAGTAGCATGAATTCTCTGAAGGGCAAGAAGTCTGAAACACAATTGTCTGTAATTACTAACCTCAGTCTTTAATGATTTGACAGTTATTTTCCACACAACCACAATTTTATGAAAAATGTACCCATAATATGAGGCAAACATGGACAGTCTGTGAAACTGTGTACAGTTGAGAGGTATGATCTCCTCCCCCCAACACACCCGTGTTCACATAGAAACGCAGTAACATTTATGTTTGTAAGTTAATAGCAGCAGACCACACATCCCCAGGGCTGTCACAATTAAACTTGATAACTTGTTCCATTTCTACAATATGCAGGGGCAATGTGCTATGTATGTTTGTAGTTAATAGTGTCAGGAAGTAAACAGCACTTGCTGGTGGCTGTTGTGTCTTAGTGGTCTAAGTACAGTACTGTGGTTGACAGGGTCCATGGTTTAAGACTGGGTGTGCCAACTGTTTTGCATGTCAGCTACACCTACAGTAGGAGTTGTATACACTGTCCAGAAGTCAATATTTGTTACTGCAGGAAAGATGAACAATGGACAGAAAGGGGGTCACAAATATGGACAGTACACCAGAATAACCTACACAGTGCCTAGTAGAACAGCAGGTTGTGACAAGTCAGTCTAGTGCCAGGATATAAAGGCTGACATGTTACTGTGTCAGTACTGACAACAAGTCAGTGGGTATCATCCATATCCCTGAAATGATAGGGTTTCACAGAATGTCCACACGTATGCCTCATGTATCTGTTCTGCTTGTCATAACATTGCATTTGCCTGGCAAACTATTTGCAAACCAATAAAGGTTGATGTGAAAACATCAATGACAGGCAGTTGAGATGCTGATGTCATACCCATATGAAAATGCAAGCTAATACAAAACCGTTCTACCAACTGTCTACATTTGGAAGAGCAATATTAAGACCCTGTCCCCATGTCTGGGCCTGTGTCTTACTGTTATTTGTGGGCCTATCCAGATATCTGTCTGTAAGAGTTTGAGAGCTATGGCCAACCTGTAGCCTTATAATAACAGTGCAACACAAACCATCTGAGGACCACAGCAGATGTATGGGGCACAATGATGGACAACCTGCTAAACAGGTACAGTCAGAGGTTTGAAATCTGTAACCCTGTGTGTGATATTACGACTTCTACCCCACTTACACCATAATTACAAATACATAGCAGCAACCAAAGGCTATGACTGGACTACAGAAGGACAAAGAGACATAAATAAGGGGAAGGGGAACCACTGGCCAGACAAACGTAGAATATGCACACTAGAACCATTTGTACTGTAACATAGTTCCCTGCAGTGTATGGAGTTAATAAAGAAATGTCTTTCAATGATCCCTCACAATACTCTATACTGCCACTGCCACTGCCACTGACATACCAGGAGATCACAGTGCTATGTAGAATATACTACATGTATTATGGAAAACTCTGCTCAGTCCAAAGCACTCTGTACCCACCTCAGGATATGACTCAGTTAAGAAAGATAGCACACAGAGAGGAGATCCATCAGACACTATATTACTGAAGTGCTGGACTGTTTACACAGGTTCATCAGCTAATTGGCTGTAGCACACAAAATCCTGGGCTGGACTACAGGTAGCTCTGGACTGGAGTCCCACTGTTACTATTGAAGGTCATACTGGGCATGCTTCTACACTTAGAGAATTACAGCCCATGTCTAAACTCACATCTGACTATAGAACTATGTTGTCCATATATGCCTTTGCATACACACAGCTATGTACACCTTAACTGTCTCTCACCACCGCCAGAAGACAGGATTATCCTCATCTATCTGTATGTGGCACATATAAGATATATCTGCATCTGGTGAGTGTGATATATATATATATATATATATATATATATATATATATATATATATATATATAAAACAAGTATAGACAGGCAGACACAGGGTGAGAGAGAAACAGAGACAGAGAGAGAGACAGAGAGAGAGGGATAGAGAGAAAGAGAGAGAGAGAGAGAGAGAGAGAGAGCAACACCCTGAAAGGCATACAATGAAGTACTGCTGAAGCCATTTGCACATCAATTGGAACCAGTGGCATGTGCAAGTACAAAGGTAAGCTCCATTGTGTAATGGTATTGAGGTAGTGGTTGTAATCTCACATCACCAGCCGTGTGTGTGTGTGTGTGTGTGTGTGTGTGTGTGTGTGTGTGTGTGAGTGAGTATGTGTTTCTGTATCTATTACATTTACAACAGAATACATACACCCAACAGGCCTATGTCTGTGTAACAGTCACCTATTTTATGGCCTTGATACTATTGTTATCCACAACAGTGACCTACCTGTCAGCAGCCATTGATGTCATCCACCCCAACAGCAGTGTCAGCAACTCTTCACATTAATAAGCCTTGTGGTGCATGCAATAAGTACATGACACTAAAGTGTAGACAGTTATGGCAAGTCAGTCTGTGTGTGTGTGTTTATGGTCATCCCCTTGTGGTTATCTGTATTTACTGCCTATGTATGTGCAATGACAATACATTTTAAGGCCTGTTCCACCCTGTTAACCCACCATTGCACTACTTTCCCCTGGCTTGTACACGTCATTCACCTTAGAATCAATGCTGGACACTCATCAGCTATATAAG
>NC_056729.1:159789750-159849750 GCF_019279795.1 Protopterus annectens
TCAGTACAACAATACATTAGCAGTATGGCTGGTCTGGTATGTACCTATGCAGACATTTGCACCAAACTGAAAAGGTTATCCATGGCCATCAACACCTGTGGCATGCAGAGGGCCTCGAATCAGTACTGCTCCAGTTGTTATTGGACAGGTTGTCCACAGGTGGCCTATGGCATGCCTAGATGGTAATGTTGTGCTCAGCCCTTCAACAACTGCCCTATACATGTCAATATAATTCTGTGTGCATTACTGGCATGACAGGCATGAATCACATATGACACAGCAAAAAAAAAAAAGAAAGAAAAAAACAGCTGGAGCAACAGGTTTGTATTCCAGAAGGTGCCCTGTTTCAGGAATGCACTGCCCAAAAATGTCAAACAGAGTAACATGCAGATCCTCATCAACTGCATTGAGGTTGAGTGGATGTCAAAGAAAGCATCTGTTCCAGGGGTGCAAAGTGTGTCAAGCAATGGCAGGACCAACAGATGCTGATAGATTAATCTGTTGGGGATACAGTACTGGATAGGCTTGTAAGGGACCCAGGATCAGTACTGCAGTAACCTCCACTGTACCTATGAAGCTGTGATCAAGCAGAACTCCCAGGTGACATGTAGCAACAGTAGCATGCTGTGTTAAGGGGTATGATTGCAAGATACGCAGTCTGCCCCCATTGTCCCTCACACACTGTTCCACATAAACACACCTAGATAAACATAGACACATACAGCCATACCTTGCTGATAAAAAGGACTCTGTGTTGCCACTCCATCATTCAGCTTTTGTAATGGCAGCAACCCACCATGAGTTAGACACACTGGCACCTGGAATGGAAACAGACTAAGGTCTGCGAGACAACAGTCAGTCAGCAGTACTAACAGCAATAAAGCATCATGGCACAAAGGTGCATACACTTTGATGTGTACGCATGACAGTTGCCAGAAGACAGCACCTTACAGACCATAACACTACTACACTACACTACACACTGCCATAACCTGCACTGTATTCACTGTCTGCATCAGACACATATTAGCATGTGTCTACATCTACATCGATGGTATGGATAACAGGGATGTGGCAAAGGTATCATCAAATGCACAGGGGGAGGTTGGGGTTGGCAAAGGCCTAGGCTGTGCCATACAATTGACATCATGTGCGTTTGTGTCTGGAGGGGTGCTGATCAGCTGGGCCATGGAGAGGAGCTGCGTGCGTCAGTCTGTGATCTGCATGTGACAGTCATGTGTGTGTGTGTGTGTGTGTGTGTGTGTGTGTGTGTGTGTGTGTGTGTGCGAGCACACAGTCAAGTCATGTACTAGCCCTACACAAGTGTAAGTTGGACAGCTGTAGACCATACATGGTAGAATGTACAGTTTACCGTCTCTGGCCACGGACATGGGGAACTGGTTCTACAAGGTGTGGCACCAGCAACACAATGCACAAGGCCAGATGTGGTACTACTTCCTGATGGTAACCAGTGTCTGCCAGGTCTGTGTCCCTCATGGGACCATCCAAGACTATGTGTTCATGGCCTGCCATGTTGTGATGTGGACAGCACTCTTCCATTGATAGTGCTGGTGGTACTGCCATTACAAGAGTGTGACTCTGCACAGCCACATGGGCTATCAACTGATGTTGTTGCTGACCTATGTCCATGTGTCCAATGCCCTACTCCCACCACATGTTCAGGCACAGACATTGCACTGTTAAGGACTGATAATGTCTCACCCTACCATCTATCCACTACATCAGAGAAATGAAGTAAGGCATTGCCAATGCCATGGAAGGTGTCATGCATGTCAGGCAGGGTGTCATACATGACCCTGAGCATCTTTCTGGTGTATTGGTCACAATGTGACTGTGCCTCCATGATGGACATAAACCTGCATCAGGTGACACATGCTGTGACACCTCTGACAGTTGCTGAATGGGCAGCAGTCCTCCTTTGAGCACCCCTGTCAATCTGCCTGGGTCAGACCTCACCAGTTCTCTGGCTATGGCTAGTGTCTACAGTCACAGATGCCATAGTTCCCACACTCCATGTTCAATGCCACCACCCTCTGACTGCCCAATATCTGTGGCTGCAGGGGACTGGGTATGTGTGGGCATACTGACCGTGTGAGGGGACAGTGGGGCTGGAAGTGTGATGACAACCAATGGGACAGATCCAGCCCCCAACAACCCCACCTGTGCATCACAATGGCCACCATCATCATCATAGTCTGATGATACACTCCAACCCCCATTGTCACCTGTGAGGGGAAAACAACATGACTACATGATTACTTGCACTATAGTGTTTGTTGATCCACACACACACACACACACACACACACACACACACACACACACACACACACACACACACAGTTGAGGTGCCACAAAGGCATTATACACACCACACCTTCTGACTGATGGCATGCACAACTCATAGTCAGACCAAAGCAGAGACACTCTGGACAAGCCCTGAACAACATGCAGTGCAGCTACGATCAGTTAATGTTGGTAGTACTATACACCTGTGAGATATGTGACAAGTCAGAGTATAGGATGGACCTTCACCTAACACACAGTGCACCCTTTTACATAATAGTAATGCACCTCAGTATAGCAGACTGGCTACATCTATGCAAAACTACATGCTAATATGTTACAGCTACTGCAGATGTGCTACTGTGATTACCAATGTGATGCATTGCAGTGAACCCCACCACAAGTGAACATGCATGTATTGCAACATGGATATTCTTAACAGTCATGTGCATGGTAAACTGGCAGCCCTTAACATGCCAAGGGTATAGGTGAGCCATTACATGAGATATATACCCCCCTCCATGACTCAGGACACCCACTTCTCTTACCTGGATCTACTTGATTCCATCAAGGTACCCCCTAATACCCTGATCCTTGGTGACTTCAACTACCCCACCATAGGCTGGGTGAACTATTCTTGCACTAATGCACTCTCTCAATGATTCCTTGCCTTCATCAGTTCTAATGCTCTAGACCAGCTTGTCTCTTACCCCATAAGGGAGATATCATTATGGACTTGGTTCTTACCAACATGGATGACCGATGCACCACTCCCATAATATCTTCTTCCCTGGTGAGATCAGATCATCAGACTGTCTCAATCAACGTTTTTCTCCCAACCAACTGCACCCCAGCCATAATCAAGCTAAAAAACTTATCAAAAGCTGACTACAACCTCCTAAAGGAGGGTATCTGTGGCTTCACACCACCACCCCCCTCAGAGGATGCAGACAACTATGCTGAACAGTACAACAATGCAGTAAACAAGCATCTATACAACTGCATCGATGCAGCCATACCCAATAGAACTAAAACCTGGTCCTCAAAGAAACAGAAACCTGTTTGGTGGACATCCTCTATCAACAGGCTTTACAACAAAAGGAAGAAACTGTTGTCCAAGGGTAAAAGGGAACAAGTTCCAAATTGAAAAACTCCCTCGTTAGCCTCAACAAGCAAACTAGATCACTAGGGAAAACCTCCAAATTATTAATCAAAACTAGCCTCCATAACAAAGGGAGCCATAAAGTTTCTTCAGTTACATTAGGAACCTCAGTGGCAAAGCCCAGGTTTATTCTGAATTAATACTTAGCAGTATCACTTACACTGATCTTGTTGACTTAGCCAACCTGCTAGTAGATAAGTTCAGAGCAAACTTCACCCCCCTGTCCCTCCAAAGGCCCTTTTGACATCTCCAATACTTGTCCCACACCTCACATCTCTGTAGATCAAGTGTTACAGGCCCTATCCAAGGCAAAGAGCACAGCTTCCATGGGACCTGATAGTATCCCAGGATGTATTCTGCACCATTTCCAGCAAGAACTGGCTTATCCATTGAGTACCCTATTCAACCACAGCCTAAGTACTGGCTTTATTTCAGCAGAGTGGAGAACTCCCATTGTAATGCCCTTGCACAAAGGTGGTGGCACTACTGACCCTGGAAACTATCGCCCCATTAGCTTGACAAGTCTGATCTGGAATGTATTATTCTAGATTTCATAAACAAGGACATAGGCAGTCTCCAAGCACTTGACCCCCACCCAGTTTAGATTCATCAAGGGCAGATCTTACCTGTTGAACCTGATAGACTTCTTTGAGACTGTCACCAAGGCCATGGATAGGGAAAAGTAAGTACATACAGCTTATCTTGACTTGGCCAAAGCCTTTGACAAAATCCCCCACTCGGGCAGCATCAAAAAGTTAATACAACTTGGTGTAAATCCCTATATCATCAGGTGGGTAACCAAATGGTTCATTGACAGAACCCTCAAAGTCAACATAGGCACCTCCACCTCCGATAACAGACCTGTCACTAGTGGAGTTCCCCAGAGATCTGTTCTGAGACCCCTACCATTTGGCATCTATTTGTCATAGGTCCAGGGGCAAAGAGAAAGGCCCTGTGGCCAACCAAGCTTGCAGACAACTGTAAGTTGGGTGCTGTCATTGACTCCCCAAATAATGTTAACATACTGCAAGAGGGTCTCACAGCAACTAATGACTGGTGCCAAAGTCATGGCCTCAAGCTAAATGCCAAAAAATGTATTGTCATACCATTGAACAAAATCATGACCCCTATTGATTACCACATCAATGGCAACCCCCTAAGCACACAACCTGTGGTGAGAGACCTTTGACCATCATGTAGTGGCAGTGGTCAGAAAAGCCTTTTACTTGGTTCATCTCATAAGTAAAGGGATTGCATCCAGAAAAAAGGAGGTTATTACCTCTCTATACTCCTCCCTCATTAGATCAATAATTAAGTATAACCCCCCCATTTGAGATGTACCTCTCCAAACATCTGTACCAACTGGAAACCCCACTGAAATACCCCACAAAGAGAATCCATGGCCTCCAACACCTGTCCTTTGCAGACAGGCTCAAATCGCTATCATTCTACTCAGTATCGTACAGATTGCTCAGGGGTGATCTGTGTCTCACCTACAAGGTGATCTCGGACCCTGCCTACTAGACATGCTCCATATCCTTAAGTCTAACGCTTCACACACTACCTGCTCAAAAGGCCTGAATCTAATATGTGACATCAACAAAACCTGCTGGAGATACAGCTTTGTCTCCTAGAGGCTGCTCCATCTTTGGAATAGGCTTTCCATACACATCAAACAGGGCACCTCACTGACCATTTTCAAGCACAACTTTGATGAGTGGATGGAAAACCAGAAATTTGTCCCAGGGGTTCTACCTGTGTCCCTCACTGACAGGGGGAATAGGTGCTGATTGAGGTTTCTTTTTGGGGATAAAACTCTTGGCTAGACTTGGAAGGGCCTCACGGCCATTAGCCTAGTAACCTCCTATGATCCTATGATCCTATGACAGTTCCACACTCACCAGCTATAGGTTGATGTACCCCAGCCACACCAGAGGTACCTATGGATTTGTGGGAGAGAGGTATTGTCAGGACACGCACATGTGGTATTGGTACAGGATAATATGTGCATTTATGAACATGTACAGCACAAGTTGTGATACTACCCAAATTGCTGACATTCACAATATGTGTGCACATGTGTGTATTACAAATCCCCAACCAGAAATGCTGATTGACCTCACATATGCATACAGGTATGCAGAGGTTACCACTATGAATGCTACAGTATTAATGTGATGAACACTGGAGGCTTACTTGGGCACTCCTCAGCTGTAGAATCTGTGCCACCCACATTACAACATAGGTAGTGATGATTTCCTGTCAGCTGCTGGTTGAACCCAGGTGTGCCAGGAACCCCTCTGTGGCTGACAGTGGTGGTTGTGTAGCAGAACCACTGTCCCTGGCCACAGCTGCAACCCTTTGCCATGCATGTTGTATGACATCAGTCACATGTTGTTGGCCCTGTTCATAATTCCTGTCCCAGTGGCCCACACCATTCACTGTTGCTACCAGGTCTGCCCACAGTGCAGCGCATTTTTGCTGGTTGTTGTGAAACCTTGACAACAGCACCCATTGATGGAGTCTCAGGGGATCATGAATTGCAGTGGTCTCAGATTCTGGAAAGGGTGGGTTGTGATGTCTGTACATTCCACCTGACAGACATGAATAGGGTCACACATCACAAGATTGCATACATTGCTCACCATTATGTACAGACCCTGCACATCCACTTTTGACAGCACTATCCTCCACTAACCCCCACATCATAACCCTGCCATCTAGCAGCACAGTACGCCTGTGGGTATCATCAACACAGTGGCAATACAACATGTGTTGGCCCCCTGATCCTGATGTTTCATGCTACTTGCTGCATGAGCTATGTGGTATTGCAATGCATGTACCTGTTACACCTATTACTGCCTGTTCACAGCCTGTCTACATGGTGTGCTGTGTTGTCAGCCTCCTACTGTATTAGTAATCATGTGGTCTGTAGGTCCACCCCACACGTCTTCCTGGCCTTTCTCCCTCAGATTGTGGAATATATGGCTAACAATGTCATACAGTTTCCCCAGCCAGTGCGGTTGATATAGGTGTCCTGGCACTGTGTAGCAACTGCTTCATGTGCACGGATAGACAGCCAGCTACAAACACCAGCAAGGAACACACTATGTGAGAAATGCAATGACAGTAGTAACCTGCAATCCATGCCTGGTCCCTGTCAAGGCCACATATCTGTCCCCAAACAGGTTGTTAACAAAATTCATACATCTCACACACCAGCCACACCTATACAACACACACAAACATCTGCAGTGGTCCTCAACATACACATCCTCAAAGAAAAAGGATCTCTAAGGCAGAGCCACACATGAACACCACAGCTGTACACAGGTCATACAGCCCATGGACACACACCTGTGTCCCACAGGTGTGCAGGCATCAACCCATGTCAAACATGTTACACATAGGGGACTCCAGTTGAGATACACTGGTGTGCCTCTGACCTGGCTGTGTATGTGGATGGTGACAGTTACTTGTATGTCACGAGGCAAGCTCCACCATAGTGTATACACAGTGCTGTCTCTCACCAACAGGAACTGTCAGGGGTCTGTCACAGTACATGTTGGTATATATGACCTGAAATTTACATCCCAGGACTATATGCACTGAGACATGACTGAGCACACTGGTTATGTGTCACAGGCAGGTATGTCCCTAGCCTTACGCTACATTATGCTGTCACCCAGACCAAAGCCACAATGAGCAGGTGAGCAGGTGATTGCCTGTGCACCATTCTGTGACTCCCACTAGCTAATTGCATCCAGAACAGCTGGGTTGCATTGCCATTATCCCATGGCATGGGAACACAGTCCTATAATTTAGACATTCATGTAGGCCTTGGCCCTTTTTCTGGCATGACAGGAGGACATTACTGAGGTTTGGGGGCTGCAGCATCACAGAGGGTATGTAGAAATGTTGTTCACTGTTTGGATTTATGTGTTATATCCAGAGTTGTGCATTATATGTTTGCCCATTGTTAACAGAGATTGTGATTTTGTGGTAGGTTACTGTTTAATAATGTGTATTGGGCTCAGTAAGGAGACAGACAGATGTGAGTGTCATCCTTTTTATCTGAATCTGCATGCTGCAGTTGATGCTGGTGTATCAGCTGTGCATGTTTGTAGGGGTGACTGTGACTGTGATACATGTCCCTGTCACCTGAATATCCCCCACCCCTTTATGTATGGTAGTTGTGTAGATGCCCTGTTCTACGTGTCTGGGAGTTATGGTAGGTCTGTAGCAATTAGCTGAACATACAGCTGCATGTGTGGTAGGTCGCAGCTGCTGCATTCTGGGCACAGAATTGCAGCAGATAGTAAAGACAACCACAAGGCCTTCTACAGTTATGTAAAGAATTTCCACAACAATACCCAGATTTGCTCTGAGCTACTGCACAATGGTACCTCCTATACCGAGCCAACAGATATTGCCAATATACTGGACGACAGATTCAGTGCCAACTTTACCCCTCCCCCGAAGGACCAATTACAATACCAGTAGATTGCCAGGCACCCAGTATTACTGTTGCACAGGTTAAAACAGCACTGTTCAAGGCCAAGAATACAGCTTCTATGTGACTTGACAATATCCCTGGGTGTGTTCTACATGAACTACAGAGTGAACTCGCACCTCACCTGTGTGCCCTGTTCAATCACAGCCTCACCTCAGGCTTTATCCCTACTCCCTACCAAATGGCACACTGCTGCAGTCATCCCTCTCCACAAAGGAGGAGTGCCTACAGACCCTGGGAACTATCGCCCCATTAGCCTAACAAGTCTGATATGCAAAGCTATGGAACACATCATCATGGACCTAATAAACAAGGATATAGGGAATCTCCAAACTCTGGATCCCACACAGTTTGGTTTTATGAAGGGTAAATCATGCCTGCTCAACTTGGTCAACTTCTTTGAGTCAGTCACCAGAGCTGTGGATGAAGGCAAGGTGGTTCATACAGCCTACCTTAATCTGGCCAAGGTCTTTGATACTATCCCCCACTCAGGAATCATAGAAAAACTCACTAAGCTAGGCATCAACCCCAATATTACTAGGTGGGTTGCAAACTGGCTCACAGATAGAACCCACAGTGTGAAAGTAGCTGACTCCAAGTCAGACTGCTGACCAGTCATGAATGGAATCCTACAGGGTTCGGTCCTGGGTCCTCTCCTGTTTGGTATCTACTTCTCTGAAATCCAGGCCAACACGAAGGGACTCTGGTTGACAAAGTTCATAGACAATTGCAAGTTTGGAGCTATTATTAACTCCCCAAGTGATGTTGACATCCTACAGAAAGGCCTCACTGAGACCAACGACTGTTGTTAGAACCCTGGCTTTAAGCTCAATGCCAAAAAATGTGTCGTCATCCCCTTTGGGAAAAAAAAACTGGTTCCCATCAATTACCACATCAATGGTAGTCCACTGAAAACAGAAGATGTTATAAGAGATCTGGGAACACAAGTTGACAGCAACCTCTCTTTTGACCACCACACTGCCGCTGTGGTCAGAAAGTCCTTCTATGTGGCACATCCCATTACTAAGGGTTTTGCATCCAGGAAGAAAGATGTCATTGTCTCCCTCTACTCTTCCCTCATTAGGCCAATCATCAAGCACAATGCTCCATTTGGCATATATCTCACTAGACACCTGCAATAACTGAAGAGGCTGCAAATGTACCTCTAAAAGTGGATCCTAGGCCTTAAACACTTGTCCTATATGGCCAGACTAAAAAACTCCAACTATTCTCTGTCTCATATCGCCTACTTAGAGGCGATCTCTGCTCAACTTACAAAGCCATGTCTGATCCAGCTCTGTTAGAAATGCTACACCTAAAGAAATCCCAATCCCACTGCACCACATGCTCCAGAGACCTCAACCTCATTACAACAATCAACAGAACATACTGGAGGGACAGGGTCATAACCCAGGGACTGCCCATGCTATGGAATAGACTTCCCATACATGTCAAGCAGAGCACGTCACTGGTCCTCTTCAACAGAAATCTTGATGAGATGGAAAATAGAAAATTCAGCCCGAGGATCACTCCAGTGGTTCTACTTGACAGACGTACTGGGAACTAAGGTCAGGTGGCATGATGCTAGGGTAATCCCGTGGGCTAGGCTTGTAAATATTCCAGGTTCATTAGCCTAGTACACATCTATGAACCTATGAGTCATACTGGGGATTGTGAAGACATTGGGAGACAGTAAGCTGTATATGTCAGTGAGGGAGCAGTGTCAGCTGTTGTGTCACAGCATGGCCAGGGTGAGGGTACCCATTACAGTCCAGGTGAGGCATGTGCCTCTGGTTCATATGTTAAGTAATAGTACCATCCAGACAGGGGTAGGGGAGGTTTACGATATATATTGATATTTGTGACATTTGTCCCACCTTCCATGTCTTTGATGTGCTAATGTGGGTGGCACTGACTGTGGTAACAGTAAGCAGGTCTGCTGGACTTTACAGGGCTCTGTTATTTGTAAGTTGTATTGCTGAGCATGTAGTTGTCGTGCAACAGTCTGGACTCTGGGCCTGAACTGTGGGTGTCCAGATGTCAGCCATGCTGGGAATGTTACAGATAGACCTTAAGAGTAATTATTATGGAAGGTGTAGTTGCAAGACATATATACATGCATACAGTGTGTTACACAGGAATGGCATGAACATGTCTGTTTGGATGGCTATGGCATTTGACACTGACCTGTCTGTCATGCTTTTGTGAAATCAATCTGCACTGCCTTGCCATTATGTCATTTCACAGAATAGCTTTGATGACAACCATGCCATACTTAGGTAACAAAACTGTGGACATTCTGCAACAGTTTGTGCAGTTGTCAGCTGTACCTAATATTGTGGGCATCCCGACAATCAATCAACATGTCTTTGGCTGTGTACTGGTTTGGTGTCTGCATAACAGGCCCAGGTACACTGTCATTTATCACACTGGGGATGCACAAGCCAGTGCATTTCTTTGTGCCAGTCCCAAGCTCAGATAAATGGGGAGGGTTGTGTCAGGAAGGACATCTAGTGTAAACTTTTGCCAAATCATACATGTGGACAACAGCACAGATATACATACCAGATCGGTCGAGACCCGGGTTAACAACAACCGCCACCAGTACTGTTGGACAACAGGGTGCTGGCAGGAATTGGGCTACTGTTGGCCGAAGGAGGAGAAGAGGGGGAAGGCATGCCTGAAGGCAGGTAAAGGCTAGGACTGTGGTAGTGAGGTTCAGAACTTTGAATGTTGGCAGTATGACTGGTATAGGGAGAGAGCTAGCTGATATGATGGACAGAAGGAAGGTTGGTATATTGTGTGTGCAAGAGACCAAATGGAAGGGGAGCAAGGCTAGGTGTATCAGAGGTGGGTTCAAATTGTTTTATTGTGGTATGGATGGGAGGAGAAATGGCATAGGGGTTATCTTGAAGGAACAGTATGCTAAGAGTGTTTTGGAGGTGAAAGGAGTGTCAGAGTGATATTTATGAAGCTGGAAATTGATGGTGTAATGATGAATGTTGTTAGCGCATATGCTCCACAAGTTGGGCGTGCAATGGATGAGAAAGAAAAATTTTGGAGTGAGTTGGATGAAGTGGTGATGACTGTACCCAAGGGTGAGAGAGTGGTGATTGGAGCAGATTTCAATGGGCATGTTGGTGAAGGGAACAGAGGGGATGAGGAAGTGATGGGTAGATATGGTGTTAAGCAAAGGAATGCAGAAGGTCAGATGGTAGTGGATTTTGCGAAAAGGATCAACATGGCTGTGTTGAATACATATTTTAACAAGAGGGAGGAGCATAGGGTGACATACAAGAGTGGAGAGAGAGGCACACAGGTGGATTATATCTTATGTATAAGCGCCAGTCTGAAGGAGATTTGAGACTGTAAAGTGGTGGCAGGGAAAAGTGTAGTTAGGCAGCATATGATGGTGGTTTGTAGGATGCCATTGGTGATCAAGAAGAAGAGTAGTGTGATGGCAGCACCAAGGATCAAATGGTGGAAATTGAAAAAGGGTAATTGTGAGGTGGAGTTCAGGGAAGAGTTAAGACAGGCACTAGGTGGCAATGGAGAGTTACCGAATACCTGGGTAACTATAGCAGAGCTAGTAAGGGAGACAGCTAGAAAGGTGCTTGGTATGACATCTGGAAAGAGGAAGGAGGACAAGGAGACCTGGTGGTGGAATGAGGAAGTACAGGAGAGTATACAGAAAAACAAGTTGGTGAAGAAGTGGGATTGTCAGAGAGATAAAGAAAGTAGACAGGAGTATAAGGAGATGAGGTGCATGGCAAAGAGAGAGGTGGCGAAGGATAAGGATAAGGCATATGAAGAGTTGTATGAAAGGTTGGACACTAAGGAGGGAGAAAAGGACCTGTACCGATTGGCTAGACAGAGGGGCCGAGCTAGTAAACATGCTGCCTAACTACATATGATAATGAGGGAAACGTACTCACAAGCTAAGAGTGTGTGTTGAGCAGATGGAAAGAGTACTTTGAGGGGCTGATGAATGAAGAGAATAAGAGGGAGAGAAGGTTGCATGATGTGCGGATAGTGAATCATGAAGTGCAATGGATTAGTAAGGAGGAAGTAAGGATAGCTACGAAGAGGATGAAGAATGGAAACACTGTTGGTCCAGATGACATACCTGTAGAAGCATGGAGGTGTTTTGGTGAAATGGCAGTGGAGTTTTTAATTAGATTGTTTAATGAAATCGTGGAAAGTGAGAGGATACCTGAAGAATGGAGAAAAGGTGTTTTGGTACCAATTTTTAAGAATAAGGGTGATGTGCAGAGCTGTAGTAACTACAGAGGGATTAAATTGATCAGTCATAGCATGAAGTTATGGGAGAGAGTAGTGGAAGCTAGGCTAAGAAGGGAGGTGATGATTAGTGATCAACAGTATGGTTTCATGCCAGGAAAGAGCACTACAGATGCAATGTCTGCTCTGAGATTGTTGATGGAGAAGTACCGAGAAGGTCAGAAGGAGTTGCATAGTGTCTTTGTAAACTTAGAGAAAGCATATGACAGGGTGCCTAGAGAGGAGTTGTGGTACTGTATGAGGAAGTCAGGAGTGTCAGAGAAGTATGTAAGAGTGGTACAGGATATGTACGAGGGTAGTGCGACAGTGGTGAGGTCTGTGGTGGGAGTGATGGATGCATTTAAGGTGGAGGTGGGGTTACATCAAGGTTCAGCTCTGAGACCTTTCTTATTTGCAATGGTGATGGACAAGTTGACAGATGAGATCAGACAGGAGTCCCTGTGGACTATGATGTTTGCAGATGACATTGTGATCAGTAGTGAGAGTAGGGAACAGGTGGAGAAGACCCTGGAGAGGTGGAGATATGCTCTAAAAAGAAGAGTAATAAAGGTCAGCAGGACTATGACAGAATATATGTGTGAGTGGAAGGATAGAAGAATTATGAGGATGCAGGGAGTAGAGATGGCAAAGGTGGATGAGTTTAAATACTTGGGATCAACAGTTCAGAGTAATGGTGAGTGTGGAAGGGAGGTGAAGAAGAGAGTATAAGCAGGATGGAGTGGGTGGAGAAGAGTGTCAGGAGTAATTTGTGACAGACAAGTACCAGTAAGAGAAAGAGAAGGTCTACAAGAGGGTAGTGAGAGAAGCTATGTTATATGGGTTGGAGACAGTGGCATTGACAAAATGGCAGGAGTCAGAACTGGACGTGGCAGAGTTAAAGATGTTAAGATTTGCACTGGGTGTGACAAGGGTGGACAGGATTAAGAATAAGTATATTACAGCGTCAGCCCAAGTTGGAAGGTTTGGGGACAAAGCCAGAGAAGCAAGATTACATTGATTTGGACATGTGCTGAGGAGGGATGCAGAGTATATTGGAAATGATGCTAAGGATGAAGCTGCAAGGTAACAGGAAAAGAGGAAGGCCTAAGATAAGGTTTATGGATGTGGTGAGAGAGAACATGCAGGTGGTTGGTGTGACAGAGCAGGATGCAGAGGACGGAAAGAAATGGAAACAGATGATCCACTGTGGCAACCCCTAATCGGAGCAGCCAAAAGAAGAAAAAGATTTAGATGTAGTGTCAGTGGTACTCAGGATATCTTCCTAACAACACCAATAATTCCCCAGAGTTGAGTTGGCCTTTTGGTGTATTACAGTGAACTGTAGTTCAGCGGGTCCTGGAGCCAATACTCGGCAAAGGTGTATTTTTCCCTGTTACATGACTGTACTGCATTATGCTTAGAAAAAAGTCGTAATTCATCAGACCTCAGTTGTCCTAGTGGTGGGTTGATCTGACTATAGTTCAGAAGGTCCTAGCTTCAATACTTGGCAGTGGTGTCTTATTTCCCTAGTGTTACATGCCTGTACTGCATGATATATTATAAGAGAAACATTAATTCACCAGAGCTGAGTTGGTCTAGTGGTATATTGCCCTGATTATAGTGCAGAGGGTCCTGAGTTTGAGATTTGTTAGAGCTCGCTATTTTGTTGCTGGGCAGAACACTGTCTGAATCCAATAGGGTGATTAAAGCAGTTTTGCACAGTTTTAAGTGGGTTTGCACAACCCACCGTGATGCCAAGCAGTGCTTATCCCCACTTAATGCCATGTTATTTCCAAAAAAAAAAAGAAAAAAGGGGTGATAGTGGAGAAATTGGGGCAAGCAGCGGGAAAACCATATGAAAGGCAGCTAAGGATTTGCAGGATGGGTGTAGGAAAGGACCATAGCTCTCCATTTCTTGTGCAGCAACACCTGTGCATTATGCGGGCAATTTGAAATTTGGAGCCTCACACCCCACAGGGAGGGGTGTGTGTGGCATAAGTTTGCTGATTAATTGATGGGATGATTGATTCATGGCAGTGTACGTGGGGTTGAAATGGACAGTTATGTATGGGACAAATTTTTTTTTTGGGACACATGCCCTTTTTTTTAAGGTGAGAGTGGGATGTTGGAGAAGGGTTGTAGGTACATTTGGGGAGGTAAGTTGGGTAGGAGAGGTTGCATTTGCAGACAGACAAGACAGACAAGGCAAAGGACAGTGGCAGTGTGTGACACATGAGGAGGTAAGCACCTCGGATGGGGATGATGGTTGGGAATCAGGGGACCAAGTGCCCCCAGATTGAAACAGTGGGACTGAGGTCTCCACTCATGGGCAGTCACCACTGCCCCTTCATAGCCCCAATGGTGGCTGTGCTGGGGGATCTGCACTGGGGCCAGGCTGCCCCTCGATGTGTGCCAGTCTGCCCTCTATCTGGCACAGGTGGTCATATAAATCCTGCTGGATGACCCTGTGCATCATCCCTGAGAGCTGATTATAGGTGACAGGATCCTCCCCACGCCTGCACCTAGGGGAGGGACGGGCCCCATCCCCTGAGGCAGTTCCACCCAAGGGTGGTGCAGGAATAGCAGAGGGGGCAGCTCCAGATTGGGTCCCAGACATGCTGGGACCTGATGCAGCAGCCAGATGAGCCAGGATAGGCGGATCCTCTGGGATCGGCCTACCCAAATGTGCTATGGTGTTGAGGTTTGTCAAAGTGTATTGGTTAGCCATGAGCAAAGCATTTCAATGTTAGTTATAACAGCATGCATGGGTGCTCCAATTAACCCAGAACAATGCAATTGCATAGAAAAACGGACCACATGCGTAAATGGAATAACAATCATTATTGTAACAGCATGCTAGTAACAGTTATGGCAACAGACCAACAACAGTGGAATTTCAACAAGGTATGTTAGTATGCAACCATTGAAATATAAGAACAATAACACAACACAAGTCCCAGCATTAGGTTTTGAAAACAACATACCCATAGTATATGAATAATAATTAGTGATGCAGATAAGAGTTGGGAGGAGAGAAATAAATTCCATTACCAACTGTATAGGCTTATATTTTTCACAACAGTGCTGCTCAATACTCTACAGGTCTGCCCATACTTTACATCTACCTGTGCCCTATAGCTTCTGTAGCACACACATGCCTGTTATGCTGTAAACCTGGAATGGTATGGGCTAAGCTGTGAGAACTATAGGTACATAACTACAGGGGACTCGTACATGTTAGGATTTCACACAGTAGACATAAAAAGTTTACACACCCCTGTTAAAATGCCAGGTTTTTGTGATATAAAAAATGAAACCACAATAAATCATTTCAAAACTTTTCCCACCTTTAATGTGACCTATAACCTGTACAATTCAATTGAAAAACAAACAAATCTGTTAGGGGAAAAATATAAAAAATAAAAAATGTACAATACGCTGGTTGCATAAGTGTGCACACCCTTAAACTAATACTTTGCTATTTGTGCACACCCTTAAACTAATACTTTGTTGAACCACCTTTTGATTTAATTACAGCATTCAGTCTTCTTGGGTACACACTTGTCATTAATTAAAGAGACTGATTAACCCCAAATAAAGTTTAGCTGTCCTAGTAGGATTTTCCTGACATTTACTCAGTTGCCTGCTACAGCAAAAGCCACAGAGAGCTAACAAAGCATCAAAGGGATCACATTGTTGAAAGGTATCATAGGTTCATAGGAAGGTCCTAGGCTATCAGCCCAAGGGCCTAAGTAAGCCTAGCCAACAAGGTTCCCCTGGCTTACGCCACCTAAGAAAGTTATTTTCCTGTGCCACTGTCAAGCAGAGCCATAGAAGTGATCCCCGGGGTGTATTTCCTATTTTCCATCCACTCATCAAGATTTTTTGAAGAGTGCTAATGAGGAACTTTGCTTGACATAGATGGGTAGCTTGTTCCAGAGTATGGGAAGTCTCTGGGACAGGAATCTATCCCTCCAGCATGTCCTGTTTATTGTGGTGATAAGGTTTAGGTCCCTAGAGGGTGTAGCTTGGAGGGTCTGGGATTTCTTTAGGTGTAGCATGTCCAACAGCTCTGGGTTTGACATAGCTTTATATGTTAGGCAGAGATCACCTAGGAGTAGGCAATATGCTATGGAGTAAAGTTGGAGTTTTTTGAGATGGTCTGTGTAGGCCATCTGTTTGAGGCCAGTAATCCTCTTTGTGAAGTACTTCTGTGGCCTTTTCAGCTGCTGCAGATTTCTTGTGAGATACATTCCAAAAGGGACATTGTACTCTATAATGGGTCTAATGAGTATTGAGTAGAGGGGAACAATGACCTCTTTTTTCCTGGATGAGAACCCTTTTGTGATGAGGTGTGCCACTTAGAAGGACTTCCTGACTACTGTGGCGATGTGATTATCAAAGGAGAGACTACTGTCCATCTGGGTCCCAAGGTCTCTTATCACACATTCGTTGTTAAGTAGACTGCTGCCTGTGTGGTAGTTCATGGGTACAGAGTTTTTACCAAAGAGGATGACAATGTACTTTTTGGCATTGAGCTTGAGGCCATGGCTCTGACACCAGGCATCTGTCTTAGTGATGCCCTTCTGTAGGATGTCCACATCATTTGTGGACTTGACTATGGCTCCTGGTTAACAGTCATTTGCAAACTTTGTTAGCCAGGGACCTTCAGTGTTAGCCTGTACTTCAGAGAAGTAGATACCAAACAGGAGAGGACCCAGGACTGAACCCTGTTGCACTCCACTTGTCACTGGTTTGAAGTCAGATTTAGAGTCTGCAACTTTTACAGTGTGGGTTCTGTCAGTGAGCCAGTTGGCAACCCATCTTGTGATGTAAGGATTTATACCTAGTTTAGTGAGTTTAGCTATAATTCCAGAATGGGGGATGGTATCGAAAGCCTTGGCAAGGTCAAAATAGGCTGTGTGAACCACCTTACCCTAGTCTACGGCTTTGGTGACTGCCTCAATGACGTCAATCAGGTTCAGGAGGCATGATCTCCCTTTCACAAACCCAAACTGGGTGAGGTCCAGAGTTTGAAGGTTACCAATGTCTTTGTTTATGAATTCCATGATGATACATTCCATGGCCTTGCGGACCTGGCTCATCAGGCTAATAGGGCAATAGTTCCCGGGATCAGTGGTGTCTCCCCCTTTATGGAGTGGGATAACTGTTGCTGTGTGCCATTCAGTGGGCACAAAGCCTCATGTGAGTCAATGATTGAACATGGTGCTTAGGTGGGGAGCCAGTTCATTCTGAAGTCCATGTAAAATGCAGTGTGGGATGTTGTCTGGTCCCATGGATGCTGTTTTTGGCTTTAGATAGTGCAGCTTTTACCTCCGCAGTTGTGATTACAGGGACTCTGCATTCTTCCTGAATAGAGATGGGCCCTTTAGGGGGTGAGAGGGGAGTAATGTTATCACTGAACCTATCTGCCAGGATCTTGGCAATATTAGTTGGTTCTGTAATTTTCGTCCCGTTGTGCTGTAACTCAGAGCAGATATGGGTGTTGCCATTGAGATTCTTGACATAGCTAAAGAATGCTTTGTGGTTGTCCTTAGAATCAGTGGTGATTTTGTTTTCATAGCTAGCTTTGGAAGATCTTATAAGGGATCTCAGCTTCTTACTGAGGCTGACTAGGGAGCTCCTCCACCCATGGGATTTTAGTCTCTTTTGCAACAATTTCTTCCTTCTGTTGTACAGTTTGTTTATGGCAGGGGACCACCAGATTGGCTTCCTTTTTTTTGGAGGATAACATCTTGATTTTGTTTTGGATAGCATGATCCATGCACTCGTGTAAGTACTTATAGAGTGCATTTGTGTAGGATTTAGCAGTCTAACTGTATTGTCCATCTGCATGGGTGTCATGAACTTCACCACTTCTGTCTTAAGAAACATAAATTTGGCTTTGGAGAAATTTTTTACCGTGTTTTTCTTAATAGGGGGTGGGGAGCAGAATGTTGATATCTAGGGTGATTAGCTTACGGTTGGTTCAGACCAATGAGGCGTTGACTTCAGGTGTGAAACACCAGTCACTCATGTTGGTAATGAATAGGTCTAGGATATTGTTGCCCCTGGTGGGGGTGTGGATAATTTGATCCAGGGCATTGGAATTCATGAATTCCAGAAAGTGCTGAGTGAAGGAGTTGGTACATGAGTAGTTTTCCCAGTTAATGGTGGGGTAGTTGAAATTGCCCATTATTAGTGTGCTTGGTTGAACCCTAATCTTTTCCAGTATATCAAGAAAAGAGTAGTGGGAATCCTGGGGCATGGTGAGGGATCTGTAGCAATCTACAATTTGGATTGCAGTTTTTCCCAGAGTTAGTTGCACTTGGATAACCTCGGATGCATTATGCTGAGCAACTAGACTGGAGGTGTGGATATCCTTAATAAATATGGACACACCTCCACCTTTGGTGTTCTGGTCCAGGTTACATGGCCGAAAAGTGTAGTATGAGTTATAGCCTGGTAGTGCAGGGGTGCTCTCTGGATCCTTGAACCAGGTCTCAGTCAATGCACAGATATCGATGTTCTCCATTTTAAGGAGTGCCTTGAGTGTGTGCATTTTGAGATTTGGACTTCTAGCATTGAGTAGCATTACCTTCAGTTTTTGCTTGCCTGTTCCTGTTATGGTTGTGAATTTGTCATTTGAATCTTGCCTAAAAAAGGCACTATAGGGGTGGCAAGAGCCTTAGCCAGTATCCGTAATCCCAGGGGCAACAGGTGCAGGCCATCAATGGCAAAGCATCGTAGTCTGTCGACCATGTCATCCCAGGCATACAGATACTGGATCCGCTGTGAATGACACCAAAAGCTTAGCCAATTTTTGAAGTCAATCATTTTGTCCTTGTACTGCGGTATCATTCTGGGCAATGGCAGCATGCTAGTCAGGGCTAGAGTCATACCTGCCTGGGCTACAAGATCGGAGACCTCTTCCATATCTCTTTTCATGTAGTCCAGGGAGGTACATCTTAGGTCGTTCACACCAACATGGACAATGACAGAGTCATATTTGTACTTGTTGTGGAGTGACCTGAGTGTGTGGGTTATGTGATGGATCCTGGCACCCGACAAGCAGCTGACAGTAACCTTCTCCTTGTTTAGCCTGGTGAGTTGGACATCAGTGTGCCTGACTGTAGAGTCACCTATAACTAGCATTTTGGGTACGTTGTTTTGCCTTATGGGCTGTGGTTGAGTGGCACACTGAGTCTGTGGACTATGTGTCATTTGGGTTGTATTGGGGGTGGAGCTTGCTTGGGTTTCTGCTTTGGAGGTCTCTGTTGCTTGAGCAGATTATCATTGGTAGCCTCCGCGTATGTTTTTCTGTTTCTATGTGTGGATTTTGGTGGTGTAGATTTGGTGGGACTATGTGATGAGTGTAGTGTGTTGCAAGTGTTTACCTTCTCCTCTTAACTGTAAAGTTCAGTCTTGGTTGGAGAGATCTTTACCTCCAGTTTGGTTAGTTAAGTGCATCTCTCACAGATTGTAGTGTTGGGTGGTAGGAGGAGAGGGTTGTTTGTGTACATGAGGCAATTTCTACATTGCCCCAAGATGCCCAGATTCATCAGATAGACAGGAGAGAACACTGGGAGCTGACCCTTGGACATGCCTGAATAAAAACTATTTTCCTCAAGATAAGTGAGGAAAGTGAGTACAAGAGCTGTTTTTGTCTCTAAGCAAGTGAGGAAAGTAAGTACAAAAACTGTTTTCCTCCAGGTAATGAGGAAGGTTGAGTGCTGTAGTAATTTGTAGCTTATTTAGTGCTTAGAACAAGTTCTGAACCAGTGCTGAGCACGAATAAGTAAATTCAAGTTCTAAAACTAAGAATCAAATGAATGCTTAATGCCTCAGACTCCACCAGGAAGACAACAACAAGTGGAACGTAAAAAACATTGTTTTAATGCATAAACTTCACAAATATTAAGCACTTTCAAAACTAAAACATGGACTTCATCAGAACAAACTTTAATCTAAAATTATACATTTAAATACACTATTTTTTGGCACAAAAGCCACAATCAGTGAAAGCATATACTTCCCTTAAAGTGAACCCAAACTCAAAAAATTAAATAACTATTATCTTATAAATAAAATAAAATAAATGCATTAATAATACATGGCACGGATGTACAATTCATATACTAATGTATAAATAATTAATAATTGTACCAAAAGCTAAAAACACCCAGAAAATGAAACAACTAAAAAACAAAAATATCCAGTCTGTAATCCAGAAAAAAGGGTAAATTGCCTGTAGTACAAATTTATTAAGCGCTTTTGGCTATGTACAGTGTAGCCCTCATCAGAATACATTACAAAACACATACTGCTTCATTAAATAGAATATGCTGACCAATCACAAATGTAAAACAATTAATTAGAAAATCATCTCCCTCTACAATACCCATTAACTCTTAATAACATATTATAGATTTGTATTCCACACAAAAACAATAGTCAATTCATCACTGAAAGCATGTTGTATTGAAAAGACATTCAAAATGCATCACTTATAAGAATAGTGTTTATTTCTTATTCTTTCCTGCAAAACTGGGACCATGGAAATGCTTTTGTTTAGCCCTGGGGGAAACATGGCTGCTGTTCAATTTGCCATTGTGTTTCTTTTTTCTTTAGTGTATTTTTTCCAGTCTCCCCCTCTTGGATTTAATTTCACCTGCTCCACAATTCCAAATGAAAATTTTGTAAAAGATGCACATGTTGAAGAGTGCTTGTATAGTGCACTTGTTGTTTTTTTATTTTTGATGTCATTAATATGCTCGTACACCCTACTTTTAAGTGACCGCTCTGTTTTCCTAAATCGAATGCTGTGCATGAGTTGCACAGAGCTATATACACAACACCTTTAGTCAAACAATTATCATTTACAAACACTACCTTACTTTTCAATCTGTTGTGTAGAACTACAGATTGCTCTTTGTGTATATAGCAACATTGTCTATGCATTCCACATGGTCTAGTGCTCCTACTGTTCACCTTTCTGGATTATATCTTGCATTCAAGAAGGCTCTTGATATTGTGCCCTGTATTGTTAACAAATCTAGAACCCTCTCCCAACTTCTTATATACTTCTTGGTTAGTTTTAAAAATTGCCCAGTTCTTGTTGGTAATCCCCCTAAATTCCTTATTTGTGGAATTATATTCAAGTACACAAGCCCTTTTATATTTGTCATTTTTCTTGCTCTTTTCCATATTGTTGTTTTGTAATCCTACCCCTAATATGGGGAGATAGTCAGTACCCCAATTGTATTGTACTTCTGAAATAATTTCCTCAACCAACTGTTTAGGGTACCCTCTCTCTACAAACATACACTGTAGTTTACTTAGCTTACCTTGTAAATCATCATAATGGGACGTCATTCTAGCAACCCTCACTGCCTGTCCCTTCACTATACTTCTTTTTTGAGCAGTAGTGTGATTGCTCCCATAATGTAAATATGTGCTGCAAAATGTAGGTTTCCTATATATATATATATATATATATATATATATATATATATATATATATATATGTGATCGGAATCCACCCATATCATTAATAATTTGTACATCCAAATAGTTAATGCTGGTAAAATCATAGTTAAAGGTAAACACTAAGAAGTCAGTGGTTTCACCTATATATTTCATGAAGTCAGAAATCTCTTCTTCAGTGCCCTTCCATAGGCAAATATGTCATCCAGATATCATTGTATTTTGTCCCAGTAGGGGCTGTTGAATATGTGGCAAGATTCCCATCCAAGGAGTACTATGTTGGCACAGACAGGGGCACAAGCTGCCCCCATTGCTACACCTCTAATCTGCTGATAATATCCCCCCTCAAAGAAAATGAAGTTATTGTCTAAAATCAAAGTCATGATTTCACAAATGAGAAAAAATTTACTGTGGTCTAACTTGGAAAAGTTGAATAGAGCTTCTTCAAAAAATTCCAAGCCTTGAGTCTTAGGTATCACAGTGAATAAATATTTCATGTCAATTGAGAGGAAAATCAAATTCTCTTGCCATATCTCCTTTTTTATATTGCCCAGAAATCCCCATGAATCTTTAACCAAGTGTTCACAGTCATTGATAACATGTTTGACCCAGAAGTCTACCAGTACTGTTAATGGATGAGTTTTAGAATTGTTTGCTGCCACAATAGGTCTGAACGGTGGTTTATCTATGTTTTTATGAATTTTGGGGATTCCGAAAAAAATGGGGATTTTAGGGTCTCTTACATATAGAAATTCATAGAGTTCTTGTTCTATTCTATTATTTATTAAATATTCCTCCAAATATGAATTAATACGTGCATAAGAAATGTTAATTTGATTAGGAGACACTAAAGCATAAGTTTCTTCATCAAATAATAAATGTTGCATCACATCTGAATATTCTGTAGACTTGAACAACACAACAAACCCCCCCCCCCCCTGTCAGGGGTCATAACCCTAATAGTGTCGTCTTTCCTCAACTCCATTAACAAGTTAAATTCTTCCTTACTTAAATTCCATTTTATTTTCTTCAATTTGTTTAAACTAAAATCTTGTGAAGTCGACATAGCATACTTGAATGAATGTTTAAGGTTACAAATTGTTCCACAGGGTTTACGCATGTATAAGTTTCCATTTGGGATTAAATACAATGATTCTATTCTGAATGAATTTTACAATATTTTTGCTGAAGCAGGTACAAACATTGTAAAGAAAACTGTATTTTTTATGAGCAAAAGAGAGACAGTATTTTTAGAGAAGTAGAATTACTTGACCAGAATATTTCAAAGGATTTGTTATTCCCACAATACATATAATTATATTTCAAGGTATTTGACAGGGTGGACAGAAGAATTAACAACCTATTTTCTAAGAAAAAAAGAAAATTAGATAAAGACAGTCAACAATGCAAAGAAAAGAGAGCCTACCCAATAGAAAACATTATACATTCAGTAGATTCTCACTATAGTAGTAACCAAAAAGTGATAAACAGAGAAACACAGGGATATAAGGAAGAATATGTGCAGGTTGGAGACTATGGTGACACCTATGACCAGGAATTTCTAGTATTTCACCGCTCACAAAGAACAGCACATGGACAGATGAAGATGGGGGGACACTACCAGTATAAACCCATATTCAGGCAGAGCAACCAGTAGTAGGGAATGATTCAATATCAACCACAGGTGGACAGCCCATAGTGAACACCATGGATGGTTTCACCATCTACAATTATACTGAGCAAACTGTTACTGAAACGCATTTCAAACTGTTTTCTAAAGGTATTAAATTTGTGCCCCAAACCTGAGCCAACATGGTAGATAACATCATAGAATTTAAATTATACACCAGGAAATTGAACTTTGACATCTTGTTTTCAGACAATATTTCTACTGTATAGAACAACAGGGGCATCACTTATAGAGATAGTATATATAATCCTCCTCTTCATCCATTAATTGACACTTTTGAGAAAATAGTATTGGAAGAAATGTATGAGGTTCAAGAGAGAAACAAATGGAATTTAAGTAAGGAAGAATTTAACTTGTTAATGGAGTTGAGAAAAGACGACACTATTAGGGTTATGACCCCTGACAAGGGAGTGGGTGTTGTGTTGTTCAAGTCTACAGAATATTCAGATGTGATGCAAAATGTATTATTTGATGAAGAAACTTATGCTTTAGTTTCTCCTAATCAAATTAACATTTCTTATGCACATATTAATTCATATTTGGAGGAATATGTAATAAATAATAGAATAGAACAAGAACTTTATGAATGTCTATATGTAAGAGACCTTAAATTCCCCATTTTTTTTCAGAATCCCCAAAATTCATAAAAACATAGATAAACCTCCGTTCAGACCTATTGTGGCAGCAAACAATTCTAAAACTCTTCCATTAACAGTACTGGCAGACTTCTGGGTCAAACATGTTATCAATGACTGTGAACACTTGGTTAAAGATTCATGGGGATTTCTGGGTAATATAAAAAAGGAGATATGGCAAGAGAATTTGATTTTCCTCTCAATTGATGTGAAAGATTTATTCACTGTGATACCTAAGACGCAAGGATTGGACTTTTTTGAAGAAGCTCTATTCAACTTTTTCAAGTTAGACCACAGTAAGATTATTCTCATTTGTGAAATCATGAGTTTGATTTTAGACAATAACTTCATTTTCTTTGAGGGGGAATATTATCAGCAGATTAGAGGTATAGCAATGGGGGCAGCTTGTGCCCCTGTCTGTGCCAACATAGTACTCCTTGGATAGAAATCTTGCCACATATTCAACAGCCCCTACTGGGACAAAATACAACTATATCTGGATGACATATTTGTCCTATGGAAGGGCACTGAAGTAGAGATTTCTGACTTCATGAAATATATAGGTGAATCCACTGACTTCTTAGTGTTTACCTTTAACTATGATTTTACCAGCATTAACTATTTGGATGTACGAATGATTAATGATATGGGTGGATTCCGATCACGTATATATAGGAAACCTACATTTTGCAACACATATTTACATTATGGGAGCAATCACACTACTGCTCAAAAAAGAAGTATAGTGAAGGGACAGGCAGTGAGGGTTGCTAGAATGACGTCCCATTATGATGACTTACAAGGTAAGCTAAGTAAACTACAGTGTATGTTTGAAGAGAGAGGGTACCCTAAACAGTTGGTGAGGAAATTATTTCAGAAGTACAATACAATTGGTGTACTGACTATCTCCCCTTATTAGGGGTAGGATTACAAAACAACAATATGGGAAAGAGCAAGGAAAATGACAAATATAAAAGGGCTTGTGTACTTGAATATAATTCCACAAATAAGGAATTTAGGGGGATTATCAACAAGAACTAGACAATTTTTAAAACTAACCAAGAAGTATATAAGAAGTTGGGAGAGGGTTCTAGATTTGTTAACAATACAGGGCACAATATCAAGAGCCTTCTTGAATGCAAGATAGAATCCAGAAAGGTGAACAGTAGGGGCACTAGACCATGTGGAATGTGTAGACAATGTAGCTATATACATAAAGAGCAATCTGTAGTTCTACACAACAGATTGAAAAGTAAGGTAGTGTTTGTAAATGATAATTGTTTGACTAAAGGTGTTGTGTATATAGTTCTGTGCAACTCATGCACAGCATTCGATTTAGGAAAAACAGAGCGGTCACTTAAAAGTAGGGTGTACGAGCATATTAATGACATCAAAAATAAAAAAACAGCAAGTGCATTATACAAGCACTCTTCAACATGTGCATCTTTTACAAAATTTTCATTTGGAATTGTGGAGCAGGTGAAATCAAATCCAAGAGGGGGAGACTGGAAAAATACACTAAAGAAAAAAGAAACACAATGGCAAATAAGAACAGCAGCCATGTTTCCCCCAAGGCTAAAAGAAAGCATTTCCATGGTCCCAGTTTTGCAGGAAAGAATAAATAAGAAATAAACACTATTCTTATGGATAGTGATGAATTTTTAATGTCTTTTCAATAGAACATGCTTTCAGTGATGAATTGACTATTGTTTTTAAGAGTTAATGTAGTGTAGGGGGAGTTTATTTTCTAATCAATTGTTTTACAGTTGTGATTGGTCAACGTATTCTATTTAATGAAGCAGTATGTGTTTTGTAATGTATTCTGATGAAGGCTACGCTGTGCATAGCCAAAAGCACTTAATAAATTTCTACTTCAGACAATTTACCCTTTTTTCTGGATTACAGACTGGATATTTTTTGTTTTTTAATTAATAATTGTCACAAACCACATGGGAATTATTCATACTTTGAAAATACTCGAATGCATACATAACATACTCCCTTATCTGATTGAAATGTTAAAAAACTTAAAATTTCATACAATCATTTTAATAAAATGCATTTATATTTACATTCATTTAACTCTGTACTTGTAATATGGGTTTAATGGATATATGGTCATTAAGACCAGGTCAACGATTGCCGCCATACCTGTCTATAACCCAAGATAGCTTTAAAACTATCCCTCCCCCCGGGGTCAGTCCTTATTTGTTCTAATATGGCAAACTTAAATACATGGCCATCCACACATTTTTCTACCTGTCTATAAAGGGCATTATTGCTATCCTTTTCCTAATGCTATATAGGTGGTCATAAATTCTTTTTTTTGAGACACCTCTCAGTTTTTCCTATATAGTAGCATGAACATGCCATGCACTTAGCCATGAATACTACCAATTTTGAATTACAATTTCCTTGCCTGAATTTAATTCTGGTTTTATTCACATTTTTTAAAATAATCCCATCATCTTCCAAAATGGCTTGACACTGATTGCAACAACCACATTTTGTTGTATGTTTGATCCTTGTGCCTACACCCCTGCTATTGCTACTCTGTTCCAAACTTTTCTTAATATTACAGCCCATCTTAAAAACAAAGGTGGGCTTGTCACCTATAATGTCCTTAATTTCATTGTCTGCCAGCAGAATATTCCAATTGTATGTCAAAATCTTTTTAACTTGATTCACATGTGGGGTGTATTCTAAAATACATGCTCTTTGATAGTTGGTATCATTATCATTAGCATTAAGAACTACATCATCTCCCCTTTTCAGCCCTAAAAGAGGAGGATATTTGTTGCCCCATTCTTCCATAACATACTTCTTAACATCTTCTATCATATATTTCTGGTATCCTCTTTCACTAATTAAATAAGATTCATGCAAGACAGATATAGTATGTGAACTGTGTATTAATACATGGAATACAGGTGTACACATTCAACTCCTAGTGGATGGGAATATGTGTGATCTGTACAGACCATATTGGGGTGCTGAGTTGCATACCCAAGCCATATACATTTGCACATGCTATATTTGCAGTCCACCTATTACAGTCTTATACTTGCCTGCATCAGTGTATCTGCATTCAGGAATACATATAGCTGAAATGCAAAGGTTAACAGAAGACAATCCTGAGGGAAACACACTATAATACATTACACATTACTAGTCAAGGTTCAGATCTTTGTGCAGAACATATACCAAATTGCATTGTATCTTGCTGTATAGCTCCACATCTACACTTTAGCATAACAGCTCTTTATCAGCCAAACATCACTCATGGTGTCATAGCCATATTTGTTGTGGAGCACCTGTACAGTAGTATTTATTCAACAACAGACCAGAATAAACAACAGTTGGTGGAAAGAACTTTATTGAGGGTGACATGACACAGTGGATTATTACATTTAAAATTCTGACTTCAGTTGTACTGCATATCCTGTAGCTGATGAATTAATGTCATTTATTACCTTCACAGTTGCAGTCAGGGTGTATGTTATTACAAGATCCTTAGTATTAATACAGTATATACTTCTGTCATTCTTACACACCATTACTACAGGATTAGCTTTCTTTCATCAATAGTAGCTTGTTTGATGCCTTCATTTGTATTTCACAGTAGTTGGCATTACTCAGTTATATCAATGTGGGTGCAAGAACACATTTATTGCAGTACACTTTGAACATGCTATACCTACTGGCAGTAAACAATGTACTCTTTCTTATTTATTGTACTATATATTGGATGATAATTCTGTATTCACCACACAGTCAGTGCATTCTTGCTAAGTGCCCTGCATGGGCCTTTAAGTTGGGAATCCTCTCCTCTGCAGCTGGGGGAAGGAAAACACACTATTATGCATACCTGTCTATCACATATTCATGCTAGAATTTCCTAAAGGTATACTTCCTATACTTACAAACTTCTGGGCCATTCCCATCACGGGCATCTTGGATTCATTGGGCCAAAAGCAGCCCCTTCCTCCACTTCAGGTCATCATAATGATGATGCACCTGCTCACCAGTGTGGGGGATTCCAGTGGTGTTGGTCAGCTCATGCGCCAGATGATCCCAGACCTCAGGCTTGTGTTCAGAGCCCTGATACTGGCCTTGCAGCAATCAGGCATCATGATCTTTAACTAGGAGTCCAACCATGATCGTGGACTCCAACATGCTCCAGCACTGCACCATAAAGAATGCTCCCTGTCCAACCCCTGTCATAGTTCCTGCATGGGCCAAACTCCAGCAGGTTCTGGCTATATTCCCACCTGTGTAGCTTAAATAAAATAAAGCTATTTTCCTGCCCTTTGCCACCATTGGTCCATTTTTAAAAATGCTAAGAAAAGCTCAGCTGTGAGCAAACTCGCTAAGCTGAGTTGATTATTAGCAATTCAAAGTGGCATAAAGCTGAACACTGTTTCATTGACACATATTTGTCAAACTCCCAGGTAACCAACTGGCCAGATCACTGATTTTTTTCCTAGGGAAAAAAATCAGTTAGCTGTTGATGTGAATTTGCCCTTTTCCCCATGTAGTGTGATCTTGGAGTTAGTATATTTAGTTAGGGGTGTGTGAAGGGGTGAAGCCCTACCAGTTTATGTTTGTACTGGTGTGTTGCATGTAGTTGGGCTACTGATAATTTTCCCTAGGAAATAAATTGGTGATCTGGCCATTCAGTTACCTGGGAGTTCGACACATATGTGTCGATGAAATGGCTGGATTTATGCCACTTTGATTTGCTAATATAGACCTGAGTTGAGCAGTGCTTAAAAAAGCAAATGCTTATTAATGTTTAGTGGTGCACAAACCCACTTAGCTGAGCTGAGGACTGCTTAAACTGAGAGTGCTAAACAGTGCCCAAACCAGCTAAGAGTAGCTGTGCATTGCTAACTATTGCTAAGACAGGTTCTGTTTAAGCTTTGCTTAGCTTGTCTTAGCAGTGCTTAGCAAATGCTTAGCTAAGGGCAAACAAGACTTTCAGATAATAGCACAAATATTTATTATATTACTTAGTTGATATTAATTAATCATTATTGATACTTTATTATGTGTTTGTATTTTACTTTACATGACCTCACCCTATGTACTTTGATTACTTTACCTTGGTGTGTGACTGAACTGTACTCAACACTTGTGTTTAACTGGAGGTTTTCACCTTATATCTCCACTGATACTGGGAGTCTGAACCAGCTGCACTAACCTGGTCGACAAATATCAATTGCTACAGCAATAAAAAAAGATTGAAATGTAACTAGGAATGCTTTCCGATGTAAATGCTAAATGGCCTTTGTGGTATTTGAACTGTGCACCTACTGCACACAAAGCCATGACTCTAACCATTCAGCTAACTCAGCTGTGAAGATGTCAGCTATACATTTCTATATAGCTTTTCATTACATTTAAGCACTGCTGAGCAACACACCACACCATGTAAATATGCTCAGCTATGCTTAAACATGAAAAAAAAACAAATAAATAAACATAAAAAACAACTGACATTTGCACATTTAATTTCTGTACTGTACAGCACTCTTACAGTTATGGACATTGTAACACACCTCCATGACATAAATATATAATTCAATACATAAGTGTCCGAGGATACTTTCTATATTCTTTTAGCCCTATACTGCACTTTGACAGTGCAGGGGGTCTGTTATGGATACTGTAACAGCCCCCTGTGTTAAATCATGACTCACTATATATTTATGAAATGTTGTAGTGCTATATGGCATTTTCACAGTGCAAGGGGTGTGTTACACATCTGCGATCACTGTAACACACCCCCTAGCACTGATTCAGTATCTGTGTACATGGCTATCCCTCAGTAGCGCGCCTTCATTAATATGGAAGGCATGCTGATGAGGGGGAGCTGCAGACACAGCCCTGATACACGCCATGTAGGAATTACATTATTCCTACATGAAGTTTAGTAAATCTGGGGGATAATGTTTTTCAAGAGACTCACTTGACTAATAAAGACCTTGATAAATTGTCATTCACTGGTTGTTCAGTTTTAACAGACTCTTGTTATAGAACTAAAACAAGAACAAAAACCCTAAAAACCTTATATTGTGGAAAAGGTCCCATACTATGCCTAAAATTCTTAATTCTTACTCTGATAAAAATGGAATGTTGAGTTTAATTGTGTTGGAAATTAACAAGAAATGTTATACATTGATCAACATTTATTGGATTCCAGGTTTGAGAACTAAATTTGTTGAGAAATATTTAAATACTATAACCTTACACATCAGGGTTGAAATTATTTTAGCTGGAGACTTCAATTGTTTATTATCTGATAAAGATACCTCTAGAAGTGATTAAGCCTAAAATAACAGCCCAGTCAAAAACATTAAATAATTTCATCAATTCAATGAATTTAAGAGATATTTATGACCTACAATTGCCAAGCTCCTTTAATTATACTTATTATTCCTTTAGATTTGGAACCCAAACCAATATAGACAAGGTTTTTATTTCTAATAATCTTTACTCTAGAATAGATGAAGTTCTAATAATGTCTTGTCCACTTCCTTATCATAAAACTGTAACTTTTAATTTCAACATAAAAGCTGACTATTTGATTTTTTTGGCAGAGGATTCCAGTTTATATAATACAAATTAAAGTTTTTATGGAATGGGTCTTAAATGAGTTAACTATGTTTTTGGAGTTCAATAACAACAGGAAAGTAACAGAAATTATACTATGAGATGCATTAAAAGCATATCTTTATGGTAAAATTAAGAATTGGTATCTTTTAATAAGAAAGGTATGGGATAGAGAATTATTAGAACTACAAACTAAAATCAATCAATTAAAGTTAAATTTAAAACTTAATGACAGGATTGCTCATTCTGAGCTAACAACATTGAATCAAAAATACTTAGAAATACTAATCATAAAGTTTCAATAAATTTAGAAAGACAAGTTACAATCATATTCTGTTAATCCCAAAAACCTACATAAAATGGCTATTATATCTAAAAAACTAAATAATTTAAATCATATAAAAGAAATTAATTATAAGGTCAATAATGCCTCAAAAAAGTGACTGATCTAAAAGACATACTTGAAGCATTTCAGATTCATTATAAATCAATAAATTATAAGAACTTCACTTTGGGAAATTATACCATTACTGAAAACTTTCTTCAGAGTAACATCAAAAATAAGTTAACAAAACAACAAACTATGACCCTAGATAAATTAGTACATTTTTGGAACTAAAAGAGCAAATAAAAAACTTAAAGAATAATAAATCCCCAGGACTAGATGATATAATCCCAGAAATATATAAACTATTCCCAGACACTACATTAAAGATACTTTTAAAAGCCTTTTGTGAGATCAAAAATAAATCAAATATACCTCTCTCTTGGAAATTCTCTTTAATCACTACAATCTTAAAACAAGGAGAAGGTCCTCAATTATGCACCTCCTATCATCCTATTTCTTTGTTAAATATTGACTACAAACTTTTTATGTCCATATTCACCAAGAGATTAAATAGCATAATGCTTAACTTAATAGAATATGATCAAACAGGATTTATACTACATAGGAAAGTTCAAGATAACATCATCAAAGTACTAACATTGATTGACGTTGCAAATAAAAAACAAAACTTTCAATTATGAGTCTAGACATAGACAAAGCATTTGACTCCATTAGTTGGACATACTTAAAATACTTAGTGGATATAAGTTCTCCTTTGAATTTATTGATTTAATAATGAAGTTATATAATAATTCCATTTCTTATATTAAAATCGTCATTTCAAATATTAAAGGGAACAAAACAAGGTTGGCTATTGTTGCCCTTATTATTTGTTTGCCAGTTGAACCCTTCACTACTTACATAAGAAATAATATGAACATAAAAGGCATTTCTCTAAATGATTGCTGTTGTTCAAAAACCCAATAATTTGTGGACAACATTCTTTTAACAAGTGGAGATATAGGATCTTCATTGCATTATATTACTGAATCAATACAACTTTTTGAAAAGACCTCTGGCCTAAACTTTAATCAAGGAATACTGCAAGGTTACACTCACCAACACTCCTGTGCTTCCAAATAGTTAAAGAAAAAATATATGAAATGCAGGCGTGGTGGCACAGTATGCGTAGAGCGTATCAATCAACAGCAGTCTGTATAACACACAAATACACTAATACGCTAGCTGCGTACAGATAGAGTTACCAGTTAGTCAGTATCACCGTAAAAAGCAAAAGTATACCAAGTACTGTATCAGGCTTCCGTGGGACAATGGCTTGAAAACTCTTCAGCACCTCAAGCGTTCAACGGGACATATCGAAAGTTGTATAACAAAGAAAGCAAGTAAATGCAATGCAGGCTTGTTATTCAATGCCAGTATGCGAGTCAGTGCATACAAAAATAAGCTATCTGCTTGTAGATGGAGTCAACAGTTAATTCAAATAAAGTACCTGATTCAAGAGCAAAACTTCAGAGGAACAATAGCTTGGAAACCTTCAATGACAAACCAAGCGTTCAACAGAGTATATCCAAGGTAGTTTATTCATATAAAAATCGGCAAGCGCTTTCAACTAGGTCTTCATCAGGCCGTTAAACAATTTAGACTGACAAAGCACTCATATTTATAACAAAACATCACAGTAGCAATGATGTCATTTCCTGTTAAAATTTTAAACTGACAGAGCATCACAGTAATGGAAATGCCATTTCCTGTTACAACTAATTCAAAGTCTAAAAACATTTTAAATAGAAAATACATATAAAAAAAGGTATATATAAAAAGATATGTAGTGATAGTTGCACGCAAAAGCTGACTGTATGTAGTTCCAAGACAAAACACTGTCATTGTACAAAAAACATATAATTGCATACACAATAAAATAAAATTACTGCTAAGAAATGTATCTAATTTTTTATTAAAATTATTGTTAGTGAAAGCACTTATGCATTAGAAATCCATTCAAGATGCCACAATAAATAAAAAACTACTAATATTTGTATCATGGTGTAAACTCTCATGAAGTCAGAAATTTACCATCAAACATATATATGAAAAGCATATATATATATATTGATTTATACATCTAGTAGGAAATATCTAATATGTTAAAAATATTATTATTAAGAACAATTCAACCCACCACAGTAGATGGAAACGAACTAACATTGATGTCATGATGTAAAAGTCTCAAGAAGTCAGAAATTTACCACCAAAAAGTGTCACTGAATTATATATAAAAAATGTGTAAAATGATCCACATATCTATGAGGTCATTGCCTACACTAAGTACATATATATAAAGATATATATATATAAATATATATGTAAAAGGCCTCATAAACACTGACACTATATACACTAATGATACATCCACACAATGTGCAATAATATAGGTTATGAATACCATAAATTGTTGTGACATGACATCATTATATAGCAATATAATGTTACCATAGATAACCTGCTACATAATAGGATGGCAGTACATAGCAATCCAAATATTCACAAATAGCTGCGTCATTTATAAATTGTGAGTGATGAGAAATACTCAGTATTTTTGTATTTATATTTTATTTAAGTTTCCTGGCTTTAAGTATGGGTTTAATAGAGACCCTATCATTTATGCCAGGGCTGCGATCAGCTCTAAACCTAATAATCCATTTGGCTTCCATTTGTTCAGTAAGATTACTCAAGTCCCCTCTCCTTATCCCCGGTTTAAATAAAATATAAATACAAAAATAGTGAGTATTTCTCATCACTCACAATTTATATATATACCTTTTTTTATATATATTTTCTATTTAAAATGTTTTTAGACTTTGAATTAGTAGTAACAGGAAATGGCATTTCCATTACTGTGATGTTCTGTCAGTTTAAAATTTTAACAGGAAATGACATCGTTGCTACTGTGATGTTTTGTTATAAATATGAGTGCTTTGTCAGTCTAAATTGTTTAACGGCCTGATGAAGACCTAGTTGAAAGCGCTTGCCAATTTTTATATGAATAAACTACCTTGGATATACTCTGTTGAACGCTTGGTTTGTCATTGAAGGTTTCCAAGCTATTGTTCCTCTGAAGTTTTGCTCTTGAATCAGGTACTTTATTTGAATTAACTGTTGACTCCATCTACAAGCAGATAGCTTATTTTTGTATGCACTGACTCGCATACTGGCGTTGAATAACAAGCCTGCATTGCATTTACTTGCTTTCTTTGTTATACAACTTTGGATATGTCCTGTTGAACGCTTGAGGTGCTGAAGAGTTTTCAAGCCATTGTTCCACGGAAGCCTGATACAGTACTTGGTATACTTTTGCTTTTTACGGTGATACTGACTAACTGGTAACTCTATCTGTACGCAGCTAGCGTATTAGTGTATTTGTGTGTTATACAGACTGCTGTTGATTGATACGCTCTACGCATACTGTGCCACCACACCTGCATTTCATATATTTAATCAAGGAATATTTTAAGCATTATTAATAAATAAAAAAAAAACACTAATTTACACGATTATAATAAACTTTAGGTGGGGAAATAAATCTCTTCAGTATTTAAGTATTACTGTAAAACCTACATGGAAAGATACTCTGCTTTCAAATTACCTAGAGTTGATAAATACAATAACAAATTTAACTAATAATTGGAATAAAATGTTTTGCACTATGGAAGACAGGCTATCACTGATAAAAATTGGTATCTTACCAAAAATCCTATAGTATATACAAACTCTGATTATAATTCCTCCAAAAATATTTAAACAAATTAATAGAGTTCTACTTAAGTTTCTCTGGTATCCCAAAAAAAACTAGGATAGCCTATGATTGGCACGTAAGAAGTTGGGATGATAATGGAATTGGCTTTCCTAATATTGAACTATAAGCAAAATCTGCAATTATTAATATGGTGTGTCACTGGTTAAATGCCTATTATATCTTGAGTTGGAAGAACATTCCTGAAGTTAGTATAATATCAAATAGTAGTTATAAGACTGTTGTCTGTTCTTCTTTAGGCATAAGTAAAATGTATTTAAGAGATTATTGTTTAAGCAACAACAAATTTCATTTTTTTTACTTAAGGTACAAACCATATCTTTAATACTTTTAAAAATGTGATTGATGGTAACTACATTGTTAAGCAAATGTTGTTTCTAGTGTTACCCATAGCTTACACACCAGATTGTTTAGAATCCTTTAATTTGAGTAAAATGTTAACTTTTAAAGTAAACAATTTAAAATTTTGGCACCAATATCTAGATAGCAATAAGATATACACAGTCAGTTTTCTTTTAGTTAGATATAACGTTAAAGATGATAATTGGTCAATATTACAAGCTTTAAGGCATTTCATAGATAATAAAGTAAGAAGGTTACTTAATATTGGAATAAATCCCATACCAAAATTACTATAATTTCTTTTTTGTATCGATTCTGTTCAGACTAAACATAATCCATCATATCAACCATATATAGTTTTTTACAAGTTGAATGTTTGCCATTTGATTTGACCTTCTGGGACTATTTCACGAAAGTTAATAAGGGATATTTTTCAGCAGATAATAAAAAATGTTTCTAAAATATGTTAATAACACCACATCTTCTCATTATTGGAAATTTTTCACTTGGAAATTCCAACATAGAAGTTATTTTGCACCTCATAAAATCACACTAATTTATAAAACCAAAGAAGCAAATGAATTCACATGCTTATCAAGTATAGAGTTGTATTACACTTTTGGAATGACTTTTGAAATTTTGTTAAGGCTATGTGGACAGATAATTGCATTGTTACAAATTCCTTAATATTATTTAATGCACTGATTCCAAATGTGATCCCAAACCTCAAGTGCCTCTCCTTTGGTCAGTTTTTGCCTTTGCTAGAAAAGTAATCACTATGAATTGGAAAAGTGAACAAATTCTTCTATTTAGTAAGTTTATAAGTTTAGTTAAGTATGTCTGTAATAAAGAAATGCAAACTGCTCTTAGCAGAACATCTAATATAACTCATAAATGATTAGCCTGGCAGAAGCTGCAATATTTATTAGACAAATATTAAATGTTTTATATAATTCATACTGAATTTTGTTATGCTTGACTGTATATAGTGTATTTTCTTGTTTCTTGTGTCTTATTTATTTTTATTTATTTTTTGGTTGTAAAATCAAATAAAAAGTTGTTAAAAATTAAGCATTTTCTAAAAGATAGATTATTGTTTTAAAATTGTTCAGCCAAACTGTTGAGGGTCTGTAATTTTCCAAAATGTTTAGTTATCTATTCAGTTAGTGAGTTTTGCTGGAGCTGATGTGTTGAGCACCCCTGCCATGTGATATACTACATGTCAAGAACTCAAGCAGGTGTCAATAACTTTTCAGAGTCTGGTCACTTTGAAGTATTTCATTTCTTATGGCCTGAATGTTGTGTACTCCACCTCTAGGGTTTCAGTAATCCTCAAACCAGCCAGAAAATAGCACACTAACATCCAATCATGAAAATAATGGCCACACACTATAAAGCCCGAAGGTCACCAGTTTATTGTTCACACTAATGCTCCAAATTAACACTGCATTTCAGAGCACTATTTGTCTTTTTACCTATATATGAAAAATATTTTCAAAAATAGTTGATAAGATTTATTTATAAGAAATGTGTGTTTTTTAAAAAATTAATACAATTTTCTATTGGAGGATGTACCAAAGGGAGGGATATTTAAGTCGGGTTACTAGTTGGTAATTTTGATGAAGTCTTTTGTGTTTGGAGACAAAAACACAGTGTTAATTTGGAGCGTTAGTGTGAACGATAAACTGGTGATCTTCGGACTTTATAGCGTGGCTGTTATTTTCATGATTGAGTGTTTGTGTGCTGTTTTCTGGCTGGTTTGTGGTTTATCTTGCACACAACCTTTCTTCTTTTTGGTGTTCATTTCAGTAATCCTCTTACTCAAGTAGTCACCCAGAAGATAGCCACCATGACAAACTGGATTATTACTGCAATCTGCCTTAAAGCATAGTAAAGCTGCATTAACCTTCAGAGATTTTCAGATGGGTATCTTCATTCCTTCACACATAAACACATTTAAAATTACACTATGTAGTACCATCTGCATTCCATCAATCTCTCCATGATACTCATCTATGCAGCAACTACCTGATGTCTGCTAGACAAATGGAGTTAGCTCTCCTGGGAATAGTCACACAGCAGGTCTTTTGTACCTAGAATGTTTGCCTCAGAATATTGTAGGACACTCATCCTCTGTAAAAATGTCCTGCTCCTCATTTTCACCACTTTAAATTCCCTGTCTATTGTATGAGTGCCATCCTCTAATGATTGGCCATTGTTTTTATGCTATAGCTGAATGACAGGTGCTATACAATGGCTGGTTAATTTGTGCTTCTCCCTAATAAGCACTTGCAGGCATACCTTTAACTATACAGGAGACTAATTGCTTGTGAAGAATGAGATGATGATCTTTTTTTCTTTCTCAGTCTCTTGGCAGGTACTTGTCTACCTCATTAATATTCATCCAGTGATATGTTCATATGATCATTACTATTCATTAAGCAACACTTTCTTACTGCAATTATGAAGCAGCAAACCAGATATTTCATTAATTTCTCTGTTTAGGCAGGGAGAGATGGTGGGTGTTCCCTTACCTAGGATACACATGGCTGGGCTGCACCTGGGAACTCTGAACATGTGGAAAAAACAACATAAAGAAACATAAAATGGAAAGAAAAAAAAATATCTATACATTTATATATATATATGTATATATATACATATATATTTCCTAGTTGGGAATTAATCCCTACATTACCAGATGGGTAGTCAACTGGCTCACCGACAGGATACATAGTGTCAAAGTGGGTACATTCACCTCTACCAAAAGTCACCACTGGCATACTACAGGGTTCTGTGCTGGGCCCCTTACTCTTTGGAATTTATTTCTCAGAGGTCCAGGCAAACGTGGCTGGCCTGTGGCTGACCAAATTCACTGCCGATTGCAAATTGAGTGTGATCATTGAGACCTCCAATGATGTTAATATACTGTCGACAGGGTTAATGTAGACAAATTATTGGTACCAAAGCCACGGATTAAAGCTAAATGCAAAAAAAATGCATTATTCTTCTCTTTTCAAAAGCAAACATCCCTGCTAATTACATTATAGGCAATACCCCCCCCCCAAGTATAGACCCAGTGGCATGTGATCTGGGTATTCAGGTTAATGGCAGTCTGAACTTTGACCCTCACATATCCACAGTAGTAAGGAAATCCTTTTAAGTGGCACATCTTATAAGTAAAGGCATCACATATATATCTAAGGATGTTATATTTCCATTATACTTGCCCTCATCAGACCAATAATTGAATACAATTCTCCCTTTTGCATGTATCTCACCAGACACCTGCAGCAATTGGAAACACTACAGAGGTTTCTCACCAAGAAATGACAGGGTACACAAAACAAGTCATACATGGAATGACTGAAAGTCCTGTCACTGTATTCTGTCTCCTACAGGTCGCTAAGGAGTGACCTGTGTCTGGCTTACAGGGCAGTCTCTGACCTGGCCCTGGTGGAAATGCTACACAATCATAAATCAAGCTGCACAAGGTCACTCACTCCAGGAATCTTTAACTAGTCTCTGACATGAACATGCCATGCTCGTGAGACAGATACATCTCCCAGAGACTGCCACTTCTCTAGAACAAGCTTTCAATTCCCTATTCATGTGAAACACAGCCCATTCCTGACTGTTGAAATGCAACTTATATCAATGGATGGGAGACTGCAAATTCATTCCTGAAGTGGAGTCCATAACAATCGAAGCTCAGGGCAACTTGGGATAGATAGGTTTGTTTATGTATGACTGCCTTGATGATCTAACAGATTACCACCCTCATTTTCCTATATGACATAGTTATTGCATGCATGCATCTTTAATTGTTATAACTGCACTCGCTATATATCACATACTCTTTCTGTCAGACATCTTACTCTCCTTTGTGTCTGTGCTATTAAAAGTCATATTCCTCCTCTGCTGTGGAGATAAGAAATCAACGTGAATTTGTTTACCCAAACTGTACCTCTGATCATAGCTGATGAATACATTAATACATTTTTCTTTCTTTCTTTCTGTCTTTTTTTAAGACTTTATCATAGCAAATCTGAAGACATCATGGAAGTGTATCATAACTGAGCAGTACTCTAACCCTTGCTGGTTAAAGCAAACTGGCAGCAGTAATGACTATTGTGCTTATTCCCTGACAACATGTCACTTCTTTTCCAAACTAAATGGTGTTGATCAACAAGAAAGTGTTAATGCATGAAATCAGTATTCACCACCTACTGAGGGGTGGGGAATGCTTTAGCTATTGTTATACTGATATTCATGGCAAAGTTACCAGTTCGATTTCTGGAAAGAAGGGTACATTTCTGCAAGGGTGTGTAATTTAAATTAAAACTGGACAGTCTAATCTGCAGTATGCTCTGTGTTGTTTACCTGTGTTTTGTGAATATCATATTTGTGAATATCATATTTGCATTACTTGTATGGTATACAATTATTAGATAACAGTAATTTTGTAGTATGAAATAAGTTAATCATTAAACTATATCGTATGCTTGTCATCCACTCGTTGCTTTTTCCCCATCACCACTTTAGCTCAGCTAACATGGCTCACTGTGGTCAGCCATTTTGTACAAGCAGTAACCTTTCTGTAAATCATTAAAAAATGCTAGAAAAATATGCCACATATAAATTTCCCTGATAGCTGATTTCTGGCTATGACTAAACAGTATAAATGAAACATCATTCTGTAAGCTCTCTATAGATTAATTACATTTTAAATATGTATTTCTTTGAATCTGCCATTTAAACTGACTTTAAACTATTTTATATAAGATACATATATGTAGGTACACACAATACAATCATTCAAAATAGCTATGTCTAAATAAATACATATTAATACATATATTTACATGTATGATACCATGCAGAAAGACAAATATTAAAAGCTACTTACAATAGATCTCTGGCCTTCTGTTATGGACCTCTGTAGTCCATCCATACAGCTGGTTCCCCTTCCACCTCTGCAGGCTGTTGTACCTGTGCCAGAGGTGTCCCCAGACTGAGGGATCTCTGTTAAGAAATACAGGTGGTCCCCCAGCTTCTGTCAAATGTCTGTCTTTTTTCACTCTGAGCTGACACTTGGCTGATCCAACTGCTGCAAGTACAACTCCCATCAGATAGAGGATGATTTTGGTCTCTTTTTTTGACCAGATTGTGGCTCGACCCTGATATTTAACAGAAGCTATCCTTTTGATGTCCTAGAAAAAAAAATGAAAGTATATAATCCTAATACCAGAAATAAAAGGGTGTGAAACATACCTTCTGAGATGTAACATCACCATGCCTAACCTATACACCCAAACAAGTGTGGAACCTACAGAGCTGATAGCAGTGTAAAGGTTGGTTTACCAAATGGACTGTAGCAGTCACATGGACTTCCACCTTTTATTTTTCAGTACCATTGTTTCATTTGTTATCCAAATAGTAAACTTTCTGCAGTATAACATCTGGACATTGTGTTATCTTCACTTTTCATGGGGTGATGGTAGGCATTTGCATGTACTTATATCAAAGCTAACTGATAATACATTTACATAATATACAAAAAATATGACATATTGTACTGTGACTGAGAATTGTTATTGCCTCACTCACTTTCCTGTGCTTAGGTCTCTTAACAGCAGTTTGTCCCAGGGATCCAAAGTCATTTTACTCCTATAGTAATGGATACATAATGGTGTGATTCACAGAGCTCAGCTTTTTGACCCTCATTTGAATACAAAGTTTCTAAATCAATACCAGTTTATACCAATAGACTTTAATATGCCATTTCAAATTAAATGAACCCTGATCAACGACGGCAGGAAAGGAAAATCACAAACAAATTACAAAGAATTATTAAGAGAGGGAGTAGTCCAAACTTACTATGAAGCTACTGAGTTTGGTGTAATTTATGGATATTGTTATGGAAAAATATATTGTCTCATGACTATTCTCCACAAAATGCATATTAATTTGCAGTTTCTTCACAAATGAGTCAAATAAAATGTTTATAATATGCTTATGTTAAAATTAAAAGGTAAAATATATGCATGATTATGAAAAATATAGTTTCACATAAGTTTGTAGCTTTATATTTTAAGTGTCTTACAACTGCATTTTCTTTATAGCATACTGACAGACAGTTGAAGGCAAAGTAAGTGGTGAAAGAGTTAAGGGATATGACTAATGTTTAAAAGAGTCTGGTTTCAAGCTGTCAGTGAAGAAAAGAAAGAAAAAAACAATGTGTCAGAAATATTTGTAAGGTCTATCCTTCTCTGGCTGGGGAATGAGTCATAAGGATGTCTGTAAAGATAGTGTACTGGTACTAAATGATACAAGGTCAAAAGACAGATTGTAAGGCCAGGTGGTCAGTATTTTAAAAAGACATATTTGTCAAGTGTTCATGTGAAGCTGTAAGCGAGAAGCATTAGGGCACAATTTATTTTAAAATTGCATGATTTCTTAAAAGCTATGTTACGTCAACGTTCTGCATGCATGAAATTGATTAGAAAAGGTATATATATATATATATATATATATATATATATATATATATATATAGTATTATTTTTCCTTGTTCTTGGAGATTGATCTGAAATTTTGTGAAGGCACTCTCTCAGCACTGCTTATGGAATAAACCAGTACTTTGCACATCCTGAAGCATTATTCTTGACTCAAGACTAAAAAGGTAAAACTCTTTGCTACTTATTTGTTTACTTTACCATTTGGTGCCATGTCTCAGATCTGAACTTTGGTATTGCTGCAGGGCAGTGTGGAATAAATTACAAGGACCCAGCACAGAAATTTCTTTTGCAAAGTCCACACTGTTTTTTATGGAATAGTCAGATATTTGGATATTTGATGTATTTTTAAATCCTGCTTTGCTGTGCTCAGCTAAGCTCTGCTAAGCACAGCTAAGCCTTGCTAAGCACTGCTAATACAAGGAATGTTATTAGCTGTGCTTAGCTTGTTTGAGCACTGCTAAATGATAAGAAGCACTGTTAAGCAATGCCAGTGTAAGTGTTGCTCAGCCCAGCTAAGCTAGTTTGCATACCACTAAGCATTGCTTAGCACCACCATTTTAAGCACTGCACAGCTCAGCGAGTTTGCATGGTGCTAAGTCAAGTGCCTCATTTTTAAAAATTGCCCAATGTCAGTAAAGGGCATGAAAGCAGGCTTATTTAAGTGCAACAGGCAGGGATACAGCCATAGCCTGTTGGAGTTTGAACTTGGCATGAGCTATGGCAGGAGTTGGAAATGGTGCACACTTCCAGGAACAGCATTGGGACATTCTTGAGTCCAGGATCATGGTTGAACTCCTCATTAAATATCATGATGTCCAGATGATGAAGGGCCAGTACTAGGGATTGGAGTACAATTCAGAAGCCTGGAACCAGCTGGCACACAATCTCACCAGTGCAACTGGTATCCCCCACACAGATGAGCAGGTGCAACATCATTGTGATGACCTGAAGCATCAGAAGGGGATCTTTTGGCCACCTGTGTCTACGATGCTCAAGGCAGGAATGCCCTACAAGTTTGTAAGTATTTTTATCATTGTTTTACTAAAACCTACTCTGAATGTGTGATAGACAAGTATGCATAATGGTGTGTTTCTCTCCCCACAGCTGCAGACGAGAGATCTCGCAACCTAGAGGCAACACCTGCATTATATGAACTGTTCTTCAATGTTGTTGTGTCTTTCGGCTTTTCCCGGTTAGGGGTCGCCACAGTGGAACTCCGGTCTGCTAATGATTGGCAGCTGATTTTTACGTGCCGAGTTGCCAGCCCTGATGCACAACCTTCAACGAAGGTACGCCCATTCATGCATGTCTCCACGCAGAAGATGCTCTAGCTGAGAATCAGACAACGTCTTACTGTGAGGCGACAATGCTACCACAGCACCACCACCGCAGATTTTTACATGAACTGTTCTTCAATAAAGACTGGAAATATATAGCAATTACTGCATGAAGTCACCCCTAATAAATCTGTGTTGTGCAATATGTGCGTATTTTGGGCTGTTGGTCATGAAATTGAGTATTAATCTGCTGTGATGTAAAAACACAAAGAATACCAATAAGTATCTGAACGTTAGCTAATAAACAGTGTTCTGCTAAACTGTAGATATGGAGGCGTACTACAACGTATAATGCTTTATGATATTTGTTCTGCACTAAGATCTGAAGAAATAATAGGAACATCCAGCTATATTGTGTATGTCAGGATTGTCTCGTATTAACCACCGCATTTCAGCTATATCTATTCCTGCTTTTAGGTACGCTGCTGCAGGCAAGTATGAAACTGTAATAGCAATATACCAACTGCAACTGTATATGGGTCAGGGAGCCAACCCAGCAATCTGATATAGTTTGTACATATCACAGACATTCCCACCCACAAGAAGTTTATTGTTTACACCTGCATTCCATGTATTAATCTACAGTTCACTACCTCTGTCATGCATGGGTCTCATGCATGTGTGTTCAAGTGTCACTACAATCTTGTATAACACTCTACCTCCATTACCAGGTCATATTTTTTTACCATGTGAGCTCTAGGCACGTATCAGTCAAGTAATATGTAGTGGTGGCTTGGTATCTCAGTTTGATAAATGATAGGTGTGATGAACATTTTGTCAGACATAGACCAGGGATCGAATCCAGTGACAAATACTACTAAATATTAAGAAGCAGTTATGTATTGTTAACAGATGTTCTCCCCACAGGAATTACTGGAAAATAAATAGCTGAAGTAGCTGTTAGAATGAGTTAATAATTTCTGTGTTCAGATGTACCAGAGTGTTAGCAGGATTGCTCAGCAATGTGATAAGATGTTAAAAAAATAAAGGCAACAAGTATAATACTAATAAAAGTTAATACAATAAATAAAATGTATAATCTTGGCATGGCCATATGTCTGTTGTGTCTGTGAATATCTGCTGATAGTTTAACCCCATGCCTGATAAGGAGGGCTTGATAGCCATAAACTCTCTGTACTGTATTTGATACATGTCTCTCAAGTGTCACACTGTCATGGATTGTGATCACTGTTGCCCAATACCTTCGTCACAGGTCTATCGTGGAAGTGAGTTATGTCAATAGCACAGTCACACTACATCAGTCCACAGTACACCTTGGTAGTCACATATGTCCCCCTGACATGGAATAGTCCCCTGTAGTTGTGTACCTATAGGTCTTACAGCTTGGCCCATACTGTCCCACGTGGGATAGCTTGAGAGGTGCTACAGAAGCAATAGGGCACTTGCATACATAAAGTAAGGGCAGACTTGTAGAGTATATAAGAGTACTGTTGCAACAATATAGTCTATATACAGGCATTAATTGACTGTAATTCTCTCTCCCCTCACCCCTTATCTGCATTATTTATTATTGTTATACATCGGTTATGGTTTACTATTAACATCTGTTGTTCCAAACATTATGTTGGGCCTTGTGTTTTAATATTGTTATATATTACAATGGTTGTATACTAACATACCTTGTTTAATTACCTATGTTGTTGACCTTATAACATAACTGTTACTGGCATGATGTTACTATACTGTCTGTTATCTCACTTATTGTTGTGTTCCATATGCTATGCAGTGTGATATTACTGGGTTATTTGCAAAGTTCTGGCATGTTGTTATAACTAAGTAAATGTTCTGTTCATTACTAACCTAAACACTTTGAAATACATCAACACCATAGCTTGACTGGGTAGGCTGTTTCCTGGCGATCTGCCTACCCTACCTCAGCCAGCCCTGCACTGCCTATGGGTGGAACTGCCTCAGGGAATGGGGCCGATCTCCCCCAGGAGCGGGCATGGTGGGGGGCTTCTCACCCAGCAACTGCTATCAGGGATGGTGCACAGGATTGTGCATTGTGGCTATGAGGATTGCCTGTGCTGGATTGAGTGCAGACTGGCCAACCTGGAGGGGCAAGGCGGCCCTGACTCACAGTCCCCAGCACAGCCACCTTTGGGGCAGTGAAGGAGCAGTGTTGACTGCTCATGGGTTGGAAGCTCAGTGTCACTGCTGCTGTCTGGGCGCACATGGCTCTCTGATTCCGCAGAACCCTCCCTGTCCAAGGTGTTTACCCTTCTCATTTGTCACACACAGCCCCTGTATGCTGTCTTGTCTGTTTGCAAATGCAACCTCTCCTACCCAACATTCCACCCCACACGTACCTATATCCCTAGCCCAACATTCCCCTGTCACCCATACCCCTCTCTCTGGGATGTGAGGCTCCAAATTCCAAATTCAATACAACCTGCATAGCTATTTCTGTAAAAGAAATGCAGAGCTATGGTCCTTTCCTACACCTATCTTGCACATACCTACCTGCTTTTCAGTATGTTTTTCCCTCTGCTTGCCCCCATGTCACCACTTTCCTATCATCCTTTTTTCTTTTCTGATTTTTAAATTATCATGGGTTTAAGTGTAGCTAAGTTGTGAGGGATGCTTTGCCATGCAAACCCACACAAACCCACTTAAAACTGCTTTAATCACCTTCTCAGTTTCTGACACTGTTAGGCACATCTACAAAATAAATCCCCCTGCCAAGTCTCAAAACCAAGACCCTATCAACTACAGAACAGTGCACTATCCCACTAGGCCACTCAGCTCTGAAGTAAGACATGTATTTCCATAAATATATCCTGATTGCCAATGACCACTGCATGTACATATAATGGGAAAATTAACAGTATACTTGGGACTGTGATGCAGACTCCAAACCATTACACAGCCAAATAAATAATGATGGATGGATGTGCTGTCAAATCCACAAACTGTTGCAGAACTTCCACAGGTTGTATCACCTACTTTTGGCACAGTTGTCACAAAACCTTTTGTGTGCACTAAAGTACTGACAGGTCAGTGCAGAGTGAGGTTAGAAAATCATGACAGACAGTTCAGCGTCATACGTAATACCCTTCCAAACACACATGCTAAGGTAACTCCTATGTAACAGACTGTATTCATGCACATATATCTTGCAAATACACCTGCTGCAGTATTGATTCAATAGCTCAGTCTGTTAAATCCCTAGTATGTTGTACATTTTGCCACCTACAGTCCTGGGTTCGAATCCAGTGTGTTGCACTTCAATTACATGCTTGTGAATACAATTAATAATGACTGAGTCCTGCAATTTTAACCAAAACACGTTCTGCTAATGCATTCATTGTTATCCATATTAGCATGTCAAAGGCCTGTAGGTAGGGACACACTACACAAATCTGTATAGACTACCTATATGTCACCTAACATGCTCTGATTGGCACTGTTATATAACATATGTACCTTAAGCACATGCTCACCTGGACTTTTATGGGTACCCTCACACTGGCTCTGCTGTAACGACAGAGCTGTTACTGATTCCTCACTGACACATACAGCTTGCTGTCCTCCAATATATTTATACTCCTGTCAGAAGAATATGTATTAATGTGTGTGCTTAATGCTAATTAGAAACTAAATGAGTTAACACGTTTTTCATTCTATTTTATATGCACTATTTTATATACAGCTTAGTTTTATATGAGACTAAAAAATGCTTTTGAAACTGCAGTGTGCTTTCTGAAATGTGCAAGATGCCCTCTGACCTAGTAACTACTAGCACAGCAAAATTCTTGTTTATGCCTTTTGGAAATGTACTTGAGAAGCGGGTGATTATCTGCTAGGTCAGGAAGCAATGAATGAACAATGCCATATTTTATAATGTAATGATTTTGAACAAATAGCTCTGTACAAAGTATGAGAACATGTACAGCTGCAGAAGGAAGAGATAAAACAGACAAAGGACTGTTGGAGAAATTAACTGCAATCTATACTTGCTTTGTGCTCAGATTAGCCATAGTACCTTGAATGGTAACATTGCATATATCTAACTGGTGGTAGCCAAGACCACATTGTTTTTCTTAGGAAGATTCTCACAAAAATTGATAGTACAAGCAGAAATTTACAAAAACAATCAGTACGAAATGATGATGTTAAAACTTGTGATTTACTACTTCAGCTTGGTAGGCAATGTCTTATTAGAAAATGTATAAAAATGCTTGTATTTCCTGATTCTAGTCAGACAAACTCTGAATTAGCACGTTTTTGTCTCCTTGATTCAAGGTTAAAGTGCCTTAACCTGAACCTACCGTGTATTGATCATTTTTAAAGTATATTTTTCCTTTGACAGATTGGTCCTTCGGACCGGAAATTATATCTCTCACTCTAGCTCAGGTCAGAATGGGTCCGGTGGCATGAAGCTGTATGGGGAAGAAGCCACATTGGTTCTTCTGCTTTGAAAGACCTCCGACTGAATTGTCGTTCAAAAGAGGCCAGCCACTGTTTCTGATCTGTGATTGGAGGACGAGTCAACGTTCCGGTGGGATCAAAACACGGAGGCTCGGGTAAGGAGGAATTTACCTTTTTCTGTTTTAGATCAGGGACTTGTTACAGTATTTTTGTTTTTGTCAGGGAGATTTGCAAGTGCAGATCAAGGACAAAAAAGATTGCTGTCTTATAGATCAGGGAAACAGAATAGGTAGGCAGTCATTCTAGATAAACTGTGAAAAAGTGTAAGTCGTGGTACCACGTGATAAAAAGGGTTACGTAACAATTTTTAACTTAGCTAAGGCAACATGGGAAATCAGTGCACAAAAAGTTCCTGAGACACGCCCTTAACCGAAGTCGCGAAATATATGCAATTACAGCGTGCCGATAATGTTAGGTATTATACAAAATGGGTTAATAAATACAAATTTGATGGTAATTTAGATAAACCTTCACTTATTAAACTTGTTAGACAACTTAAAACAGACGCAAAAGGTCAGCTAAAAAAGCAACGACCATTAGGAGTCCCTCAGGCACACAGGTGGCTTGAGGAAGCAAACTGCAGGGAACAAAAGATTAAAAATTCAAAAGCAATGTTTTTAGATAAAGAAGACAATAACTTGGTAATAGCAACAGCCTCTCTGCCCCCTCCATTTCCCTTACCAGAATATGAAGCGAGTGGACAAGCTGATCCACCTCCGCTATACCCAGCTGTTCCTGCAAAACCAAAGCCGTTTATCAGAGATCCTGTCGAGACCAGGTCTCGAACACGCAACTTAAGAGGGGATATTGAACTGTATGAAATAAATAAAAATTCACAAGCTATGAGTGAAGAAGAGATATGTCCACTCATAGAAGTACCAAATCCACAGGCAGGACAGGCAGGACAGGACCCAACTCTTCTAGTATATAGACCGTGGACACCGGAAGACATCCGGAAAGCCACAGAGGGAATTCCCCATCCAAAAGTTAATTTTAGAAAATTCTTAGAAGACTTACAGGGCATGAGGTTAAGTTACCATTTGAATGGAGAGGAAGTAGAGAAAGTAGTCAGACAAATCATAGGTCCAGATTGGCACATGATCAGTGGCAACTGGAATCCTCGTGACGCAAAACTTAGACCACTCCCATATAGTAACGCAGAACTGGATAACAGAGTGAAAGGTCTGACAGACCGAATCTCTGAGAAATGGAAGCCTAGGGCTGATTGGACTTGCATTAATCAATGCATACAACAAGAAGGTGAAACTTTTGATAGATATTATGCCAGATTATTAGAATGTTTTAATAACCATTGTGGAATGCAGGTACCTGAAGACCAAACACATGATTCCCCATATGAACAGCAGCTAAAGAATGCATTTCTGAAAGGCAGTATTGCACCCATTAGCAGCTTTTTTACAAAGCACATGGTAGATCATCGTACAAGTAGATTACAGTCATTACTTGAATATGCAAGACATGCCGAAAGGCATTTTAATAGCAAAAAGAAAAAGAAAACTCAAGTATTTGCAGTAGAAGATGGATCAGAAGTCTTTGTAGTACAAACTGGGAAGAAGGGTAAGAAAAATGCCCAGGGAAACAAACAATCTGATAAACGATCGGAGGACTTTGAAGAGAGAAAGAAAAGGGGTGAATGTTTTAAATGCGGGAAAAAGGGACATTTAGCAAGGGATTGCAGGCAAAATAAAAAGGTCACCACAGAAGACAAGGAGGGTGAGGACTGACTATATGATAGTCAAGAATCACTGGAAAAGAATAAACAAGGAAAGACAAGTGCAAATGTGATAGAAGGGGTAGAGGACGTGATAGAAGAGATAGAGGATGTGCATGAAATCACAGATAATGAAGAAAATGAAATTTTGGACTTAGCATTATTGAGCCTAGAGCTCTACTTAGCAGACACAAAACCGGAAGTTACACTTCTGGTAGAGGGGAGGGAAGTTAAATTCCTGTGTGACGCAGGGGCTTCATGGACCCTGACAACTACCAGAAATTTCAGAATCACTTAACTACATATTAGTGAAAGCAGCTAATGGACAACTGTATCCGGAGCCACTCTCCCACAACATAGCAATAACTGACCCAGTTTCAGGAATGACCCAGAAAAGCAAAATTGTTGTTTCTGCAAAATGCCCAGTGAGTCTCTTGGGTAGAGTCCTAATGCAGATATTTGGCATAGCCATAGTTCCAACTATGCAGGGTATGGAAGCACAGCGACAGATGGATACTTTTGGAGTGCGACCAGAGGGTGAGACATTTTATTGGTACAGCCAGGACTTAGTTACGACTGGTCCAGGGGCAGTAACCGAAGAACTGATGAATGTAGCCATCAGTAGATCCCCCTCCCTTGACACTGATAAACAGCATTTGTTGCATTGCACTCTATATTACTGTAGCAAACCAGGACCTGATAAAGAATATGAGCAAGAACTGTTTAGAAACCATGCTAACAGATTAGTATTATGAAATTTGTACTGGGACACAGAAGAAAACAGTGTAGTGAGCTGTTCATTGCCCCAAGAATTCTTAGCACTTTACAAATCTAATTGATTACCACATGAGTTTGACTAAAGATAAAAATGTGAAGTGGGCAGACCTAGGAGAAAAAGTCACAAAGTGGGAAAAGCAGACAGAGTTAGAACTTTCCGAACATGGAGTACAAAAGCAGAAACTAAATTGGATAATGCAGACACACCCAGCTGTACACTCGCAGGCAAGTGAGGACAGCTGAGTAGCACTCTTACTAGAGGAAGAGGAAAAAGCCTTACGAGACATACCAGAGACTCTCTGGTCAACAGGGAAATCAGATGTAGGACTTATTCGTACAGCAGGACCAGTTACTATCATGCCAAAATCAGCATTTAGACCTCAAAAGAGACAGTATCCCTTGAGAAAGGATGCAGAAATAGGAATCAAACCTATAATAGCAGCCTTACTTAAGGAAGGAGTCTTGATAGAATCTCCTGATTCACCATGTAATACACCCTTATTTCCTGTTAGGAAAGCAAACAGAGAATGGCGTATGGTCCAAGATTTACAAGCTGTAAATGACGCAGTTATACCTAGGGCCAGATCCACACACTTTATTAAATGATTTGAAGCCTCAACAAAAGTATTTTTCTGTGGTAGATATTAGCAATGCATTTTTCTCAATACTGATACACCCTGACAGCCAACATTGGTTTGCATTTACATTTCAGGGGAAAAGGTATACATATACGCGACTACCACAGGGATATTGTGAAAGTCCAACAATATTCGCACAGGAAATGGCAAGTAACCTGGCGGGATTTATCCCACCGAAAGGCAGTCAGATTTTACTTTATGTAGATGACATTCTGCTGGCAGCCCCCACCCAGCAACAATGCAGAGAGGATACCATAGCATTACTACAATTTTTATCTACTCAGGGACACAAGGTAAACAAGAACAAACTACAACTTTGGAAAAAACAGGTAAAATACCTGGGATATGTAATATCCAAAGAAGGCAGAATATTAGATGAAGACAGAAAAATAGCAATATTACAAGCACCTAAACCAACTACCAAGAAGGAAATGATGTCCTTCCTGGGTACTATTAACTTTTGCCGGAGTTAGATTCCAAACTATGCCTTGGAATCTGCTCCACTGACCAACTTGATATTCAAAAAGCCTATGGCAGCACAAGATTTATTACAGTGGACACCAGAAGCAGAATCAGCTTTCTGCAAATTGAAACAACTGATAGCTTCTTCATTAGTTTTAGGATTACCAAACTATCATAAATGATTTTTCCAAACTGTAGATTGTAAGCAAGGTTATATGACATCAGTGTTAACACAACAGCATGGGGACAAACAACGCCCCATAGCTTACTATTCATCACAGCTAGACCCAGTGGCGCGATCCCTGCCCCACTGTGTGCAAGCAGTAGTCGCAGCTGCAATGGCAGTGCAGGCTTCAGCCTCAGTAGTGTTGTTTCACCCTCTCACATTGAGAGTGCCTCATGCAGTTGCGATTATTTTAATGCAAGAAAAAGTAGCATATCTGTCTCCTGCTAGACATCTTTCCTGTATGACTATACTGTTGATCCAACCTCATATGACAATTGAACGATGCACAACTTTGAATCCGTCAATCTTGCTCCCAACCCCTGCAGATTGCAAACCACACTGCTGCCTGCAGGAGATTGAGCAAAAGACACTACCTAGAAATGATCTTACAGATGTTCCCTTGGATGATGCCGAGGTGACATACTATGTGGACGGCTCATGCAGGAGGGGTCCTACAGGACAGAATCTAGTGGGGTATGCAATAGTTTCTGATACTGAGATTTTAGAAGCAAAGTCTTTACCACACAACTTATCTGCACAAGCAGCAGAATTGATTGCTTTAACAAGGGCATGTACCTTGGCAAAAGGTAAGCGAGTGAATATTTTTACTGACAGCCAGTATGCTTTTTCTACTGTACATGTTTTTGTGCAGCAGTGGAAAAATAGACGAATGATAACATCTACTGGTAAACCAATTAACCATGCGCAATTTATTTTAGATTTGTTAGACTCTATTCAGTTACCTCAGAAAGTAGCTATTTGCAAATGCGTAGCTCATACCAAGCAACAGGATAGAATTTCAAAAGGTAATGCAAGGGCTGATACAGCTGCAAAACAAGCAGCTTCAGCTTCAGAAGTATTTCTTTTGAGTGAGAAATTACAACCATCTGAGATTTTAGACTTAGAAATGTTAAAAACAATGCAGACACTTACTACAAATGTAGAAAAACAAATGTGGATAAAACGAGGAGTATTCCTTGAGAAAGGACTGTACATCTCCAAAGAGAGGAAACCAATTTAACCATCTAACTTGTTCAGATAGGCAGCTTTGTTGAGCAATGGGCAATGCCATGTCTCAACAGGGGGGATGGTACAGTTAGTGAATCGAGTGTTTACGACATATGGATTTACAAACTACACAAAAAATTTTTGTGCAGCATGCCATGTTTGTAACAAGCATCATGCACAAGGGGCATTAAAACCTAAGCAAGGGAGTTTCCCTACACCACCGTATCTGTTCCATACTATCTGTATGGATTTTATAGAGCTGAACAAATGTGAAAATAAGAAGTACTGCCTTGTCATTATAGATATGTTTTCCAAATGGGTAGAAGCTTTTCCAACTAAAAATCCAGATACAGCTACTGTTGCAAAAGTCCTCGTTAAAGAAATTATTCCTAGATTTGGCATACCGGAAAAGATTTATAGTGACAATGGCACACACTTTGTAAATCAAACTATACAACAACTAAGCTGTTATTTTGGGATTTCTCTGAAAAATCATTGCGCATACCACCCCCAATCTGCAGGATTAGTAGAGAGGCACAATGGCGTTTTGAAAAACAAACTTAGGAAATTGATTAGTGAGACACAAAAGAACTGGGTGCACTGTCTACCTCTGGCACTGTTGAGTATGAGAACTGTTCCAAATGTAAAAGGGTTAACTCCTTTTGAAATTCTGTTTGGGAGGGCATATTATACACCTCAGTGGAAACCTCTCATGCCTGCAGAGCAGGAGGCTGACAGTTCACTTGCAGAGTACATGAGGTGATTTTTAAATAACAAACTTTTGCAGTTAAATTCTGTTTCAGATAAAGAACAAACCAGACCATCGGAAGCAACAATAGCCCCAGGCACGTGGGTCTGGGTGAAGGTTGTGAAGAAAAAGAACTGGAGTTCTCCGAAGTGGGAAGCACCGTACCAGGTACTACTGTCGATGCCTACTGGAGTCAAGATCGCAGAGCGAGTGTCCTGGATTCATCTGACACATTGTAAACTGGTTAAGAACTTTGAACTGGACAAAAACCTTGTTACTGTTGTACAACGAGAACAAAATGACCAGGTATAGAGTAAACAGAGATGCAGAACAACCTCAGAAAAGTTTGCATGATTATTCTGGTCGCCATACTGATAACATTGATCTTTTTGCTGTGGCCTTTCCTTTTCCCAGCCACACGAGTTGAACTGAACAAATGTGATGCATTACTCATAGACTGGCATCCAAACTTTAACACTTATCAAGCAATTAAATATGTGTATGCTGAGACTTTTAATGTTTCGAACTGCTGGATTTGCACAGCTATACCAACAGCATACGGGGGATTATTAATGACTGCTATCCCCCTAGGGGTCAATGAGACCTTGGAAAACTTGATTTTTGATACTGCACGTGTGAAATCACAAGACAAAATAGCATTGTACCTACCTGTTACACAAAAAGGGATTGTATGTTTTTACAAGAATGACACTTTTCAGGTGGGTTGGAGCAATTGCAATGTGACTGTTTCTTATAAATGTTATATTAAAGCCAGTAAGACTAAAACTATTTGTGATACAAACTATGATGCATATTTTGAGAAGATGCATAGAAATGTTGATGAGATACAACATAATCCTGTTCTTTTAAAGCAGCTTTCTATTATTGATAAGAAAATGTTTCATGCAGGGCAAGCTTATATCAATACTAAAGTAGAGAATTGTTATTTTGTTTGTGGGGAAAAAAGCATATAAATGGCTACCTGAGAATTGGTCTGGCAGTTGTTTTTTGGGTTACCTGGTTCCGGCCATACGACACACTGCAGCTTTGCCTCAGGGAAAAATTTGAAATGTCAGAGAGGTCAGCAGTAAACCTAGAAGTCCAATTAAGAGACCCGAGAATCCAGTGGGACGAATCGAAGCAGGGTGGAGAAACCATAACTCCATAAATAACAAAGATAAACTGACACACATGGACTTGAGTGACACCATTATATCGTGGGCAGGCATAGCCCCTGCATATGGTGCAGTGAAGTCGATTTTGGAGCTGAGAAAACTGTCTAAACTTCTCAAAGTTATGAGCAATGCAACTTTTTCTGCTCTAGAATTAGTGACTGATGAACTGAATGCTATGAGAACTGTGGTGCTTCAGAACCACATGGCTCTCGACTTCAAACTAGTGGTGAGAGGTGGAACTTGTGCTTTAATCAAAGAAGAATGCTGTTCGTATATTCCTGACAACCAGCACGAGATAAACGACCATCTTGAGGTGATCCAGCAAGTGTCGACCATGACCAAACCAGGACCAAACCCTCTGATGGACTTTTTCCAGAATCTGTTTGGGGGGTGGGGTTCCATCCTAATGAACATCCTGATTGCCATTTGTGTAGGATTACTCCTATTAGGAGCATGCATTTGTTGTGGTATTCCCTGCATGAAAAAGTTAATCAAAGATTTTATAGACATGTCAGTTTCTGAGACTTTGTATCAAAGTACTGAAATTGAAGAGTTGTTGAAAAGTGAAACACTTTCATAAGTTTAAACTGAATGACTATCTTAACTGCAAATCCTGAATGGAAGAGGTTAGGAGAAGAAACAAACTGTTTATCCTTTTGAAAATAGAATTAAAACGTATTAACAGGGGGAAAAGTCAGAAGAATATGTATTAATGTGTGTGCTTAATGCTAATTAGAAACTAAATGAGTTAACACGTTTTTCATTCTATTTTATATGCACTATTTTATATACAGCTTAGTTTTATATGAGACTAAAAAATGCTTTTGAAACTGCAGTGTGCTTTCTGAAACTTGCAAGATGCCCTCTGACCTAGTAACTGCTAGCACAGCAAAATTCATGTTTATGCCTTTTGGAAATGTACTTGAGAAGCAGGTGATTATCTGCTAGGTCAGGAAGCAATGAATGAACAATGCCATATTCTATAATTTAATGATTTTGAAGAATTAGCTCTGTTCGAAGTATGAGAACACGTACAGCTGCAGAAGGAAGAGATAAAACAGACAAAGGACTGTTGGAGAAATGAACTGCAATCTATACTTGCTCTGTGCTCAAATTAGCCATAGTACCTTGAATGGTAACATTGCATATATCTAACTGGTGGTAGCCAAGGCCACATTGTTTTTCTTAGGAGGTTTCTCACAAAAATTGATAGTACAAGCAGAAATTTACAAAAACAATCACTACGAAATGATGATGTTAAAACTTGTGATTTACTACATCAGCTTGGTAGGCAATGTCTTATTAGAAAATGTATAAAAATGCTTACATTTCCTGATTCTAGTCAGACAAACTCTGTATTAGTACGTTTTTGTCTCCTTGCTGCAAGATTAAAGTGCCTTAACCTGAACCTACAGTGTATTGATAATTTTTAAAGTATATTTTTCCTTTGACAACTCCCCAGAATGAATCCTGAGCAAAAAGCAGGAGCTGCAGCCTGCAACATATGCAGCAGTATGTTCAGCTACCCACTACAGACCTACCATACCTCACAACCCCCTAGAACAAGGGATCCGCACTACACCCATACAGGAAGGGGTGGGAGCAGAGGTCAAGTGACAGAGACATCTGTCACAGTCTGTCCCTACAAACCTACACAGTTTACCCTGGCTGAGTAAAGTCGGACTATGATCACTTTAGATCTGGATGCCATGCCCTCACTTATAAGTCGTGCCAAATAGGATCTTCTCACTACCATGGGCACATGATAATCAAAGTTCAGGTTATTGTCAACCTGAGTTCCCAACTCCCTTACCACTGGGTCTTCTCTTAGGGGAGTGTTATCAATGTTGTAATTTGCAGGGCTGGTCATGATTACAAAGGGTATAATTATGCAGTTTTTTGCATTGAGTTTTAGGCCATGGTTCTGGCATCAGTTATGTGTGTGTGCCAAACCTTCCTGGAGGATATCTACATCTCTGGAGAATTCAATAACTGGATCCAGCTTGCAGTCATCAGCAAATTTGTTCAGCCAAAGGCCGTCTACATTTGCCTTGACTTCAGAGAAGAATACTCCAAATAGGAAAAGTGCCAATATTGGGCCCTGTAGGGCACCACTAGTAAAAGGCCTCTTGGTGAAGATGGATTCTCCCACCCTAACCTCATGAGTGCTATCTGTGAGCTTTTTGACTATCCATTGAGTAACATAGGGATTTATCCCTAAATTTGTGATTTTGTCTATGATACTTGAGTGAGTTGTGTCAAATACCTTTGCCAGGTCAAAGTAGGCAGTATGCACCATTTTACCCTCACCCTAGTTCTAGTGGCTTTGTCAAAGAAGTCCTTCAAGATTAGTATGCATGACCTACCTTTGAAAAAAGTGACCTGTGATGGGTTCAGAGTTTGAAGATTTCCTACTTCTTTGTTTATCAGGCCCACAATGATTCTTTCCATGGCCTTGTATACAAGATTAGACTTATATGCATGCATGATCTGGAAGTACATAGCCTCTGATAGACAACTGGCCATAATTTTGCCCTTATTCAGCATCATGAGTGGGACATCTGTGTATCTCACAATGGAGTCTCCTATGACTAATGTATTGGGTTGCTTGATAGCTTGCCTTATGGGCTTTGAAGTTGATTCTCCATGCTTTGTGATTGTAAGTACTGTAGTGGGTGTTGCTTTGATGGAGTGCTTTTGTGGTTGATGAGGATACTTGTTGTAGGTAAACTGTCTGGGTGGGGGGTTCTTCAGGGTTCTGGAAGATTACTTTCAAGTGTCTCAGCATATGTGGGTCCAACTGTCTGAGCCATACTGTGTGTGGTAGGTGTGGTGTTACATTTCTGACAACCTGGTTGGTATTGTGTATACTTTTATGTGACAGCTTTGCCTCCAGTGACATTGTGCAAATATGTCCACGAAAGGTGCACTGAAAGCGACCCAATAAAGCCACAGACGAAGGCAACCAGTATATGTAATGCTTTATTAAAGAAAAATTCACACTAAAAACACTCCATCTCCATTAACGCTGTTTGAAAATCAATTTTCGTTTCATCACACTTCATCAGATGTAGGTTAGAATGAAAAACAGCCCTTTTATATACAATCGAACCTTGCTGTGGTTTTTAGTAGTGCCAGGTTGACAGTTCTGAAAAGTTCGCTTCTCATGTGATAGCTTGCTTTTGCAAAAGACTGAACTTGCTGTGAAGATGGCAGGAAAGTTTGTGTCCATGGCTTCTGGCCCTATTTGGGTGGTCAGTAAGTTGCTGCAGGAGTGAAGAATAGGAACAGGATTATCTACCCCGAGCATGTGGGGCAGTGCTTGTCCCTGTGCAAACTAGCTTCTCTTCACTTAACCGAATAAAAGATCAGCCCTGCTGGGCCAAATAAATTAAGTGCCAGCACCAAATGCAAAGTAGCAAATTATACAGTAACAGTACCTGGAAGGCTTCTTAAAAGCATAGTTCTTAGCGATCAGCAAACCATACATTATTAGGGACCTTTAAAATAATTCGGTATAAAATCAACAAATAAAACAAAATAAAGGAGTAGCACTCAAATACAGTTAACTGAAGTGCAAAGCAATAAACTATATTTCTTACCTGTCAAGGATGGAACAGGATTAATTCAGGACCAGCTCAAGGTGTGGTGAGGACAACAAGCAGATGTGAGCTCTGGGTAAATGAGCAAGAGAAAATTTGTAGTAGGAGATGTTTACTCAAGAGCAATACTTTTCTCAAAGAAGATGACTAGCAGAACACTTCCATCCATCCTCAACCCCTGTTCTCATTTTACACATGGGGTCAGGGTGTCACTTCAGCAGTGACAATCACCTCATACCAAGGCTTACACAGCCACCTGCCACAGTTGTTTATTCGTACCACCGACCTGCACACACATCCTCACCTATGGCCAGTTTAGAGTGTCCAATCCACCTACTGCATGTCTTTGGAATGTAGGAGGAAACCAATGCACCCATAGGAAACCCACATGACCACAGAGAGGACATGCAGACTCGCCAGAAAAGGCACACCCAGCAAGAATTGAACTGGAGAACCTATTGCGGTGAGGCGACAATACTAACTGCTGTACCACTGCGGCCACCCTTCATTCATAGAATATGTTTAGAGTAGGTAACTGTTGGATATTACAGGTTAAAGTTAATTTTGTTTTTGACAAATTGCTACTTACATTGTGATGAATTACTGATTTCCCTTCTTGTCTTGTCTTGTGTGTACATGTTGAGGATCCAGTTAGATATTTAGTGCAGTTTTTGCTGAAAGGTCAAATCCCAAAGTTTTGTGATGCAATGGTTCTAAAATGTTCTACAAGTTTTTGAGAAAGCAGCTGCCAAATAATTTGCAGTATGTCTTTCACATATAGCATTTACTGAAAGCAATACATCATCAGTGAAGCATCATTTTGAAAACTGAATTCAGTTTAAGCAAGAAAATAAAGATTTTGGAATCTTCACAAAGGATTTTTTTCTATAATATTATATCAGTGGCCATAAATGTAATACACTTTGCACACAATAAATTCTCTACAGATTTAATGATTATTTATATTTTGCAGTTTTCCAGATTTAATTAAATCAGGCCTTTATCATTTAGTATTTAAGTTTTTATACTACGGTTTTGTGTATACATTTCCACAGTGAATGTAATTTGCAGTACTTTGAACCAATGCATGGAATATCGATGACAAGACTATGACACGATTTATGTTTCCTACATTCTTCATATATGAAACAAAGCAGCAGAATTTCAAACTAAGAATACTATGTGAATAAATGTGTAAATATATACTATGCACAGTGGCAAAGGAGTTGTCTGATGTAGTGAAATTAATACACAAGTATGCATTTCCTCATTTGTGGAATGTAGACTAGAGTTTACTACAAAGGAGCAATGATATAGCATTATGCAACCTTCCTCATCAGTCAACAAATAATACATAAGGAAAATGTAGAGAAAAGTTCTTAGGGATGGTTCTTGGGATTGTGAGCTAGTTAGAACTATAACCATACTTATATTAGCATGTCTGTTGGGGCAATGGGTATAGTATGGTTTGCAAGAAGATGCTTCTATAACCTGAGGACAAATACTTGTTTTTCATACACTGCTCTACTGATAATAATGCATGCTGAAAATATGAATGAATGAAAACCCCTTGCCTGCATTTACCAATAAATGGTATGGTACTTAGTGACACGAAATGTGTCATTCTAGGAACATGAACTATTACAAAAAGCCTGCTTTAATAGCAAGATTACTGCGGTGGTGGTGCTGCGGTAGAAGGTTGTACATCAGGGCTGGCAACTCAGTACGTAAAAATCTGCTGCCAATCATTAGCGGACCGGAGTTCCACTGTGGTGACCCCTAACCGGGAAAAGCCGAAAGATAGAACAACAGTGTACATGGATCTATGTTTTGCATTCTGAACTGTTTCTCAGAGACCTGCAAAACTGATTGATAGGGTTCACCAACTGTAGTACAGCATCATGACTGAAAATGTCTGAAGTACAGAAGAAGTAATTAGGGACCTGGGGACCCAAGTTGATAGCAATCTCTCATTTGACAACCACGTGGCCAAAGTGGTTAGAAAAACATTTTATATAGCCCACCTAATCATGAAGGGATTCACTTCTAGATTAGGGGAGGTCATCGTGCCTCTTTACTCATCCCTCATCAGGCCCATAATTGAGTACAATGCCCCTTTTGAGATGTACCTTAC
>NC_056729.1:159852250-159934750 GCF_019279795.1 Protopterus annectens
TTCCAGAACTTAAATATGTCTCATAAATATCAGCCACAATGAAAGGTTTAAATATATTTAATAATAAATAATAAAATAACAAGAAAATACTCAAGTAAATAATCACAGTTACATCAGAGTTCAAAATCACAGAAAATATTTAAAAAAATATTGCAGAACAGTCTAAAATAAATAAAGAAAACATCTAAGCTGTACTTCACTACATTCCTGTCTGAATTTAAGAGAAATTGCTGTACTCTAGTTAACTTACTTACAGAGCCAGGCAAGACAGATGTGGTAAGTAGGTCTTCCAGCTGATGCTGTCAAGTCAAAGACAAAATATTAAATGCACTGTCTCTCTCAGAGAGTTCTTAAATTAATATTTCAAATGTTACTGCTGGGTTAGCTTGCAGGATGACATTACTTCTTGTCATCTGACTTTAGTTCCCAAGCTAAACCCCCATTGCTAGAAACTGCCAAACTTTAATATCTGTCTATAAAAAATACATAGCCCTTGATCTTTGCAGCTGCTGGAAGACACAAAATAATAAAACACAAGGCAATGCAGAATGCTCCCTAGTTTTAGACGTCCTGTCTCCTTGCTGCATTAAAACCATCTTTTATGGCGCAGTTATAAAATAATTTAATTTCAACTATTTTTCTGAAGTTTTGCAAGTGAACCTTCTATGTCCCAGTTCCCACTGTTAAAGTATATATATTTACACAGTTACAATAGATTATATACATTTCTGTTCTTTTCAAGTAGGGAAACGGTGGCTACATCTTTAAGCTCAATGCTTTACAAACCCTTTCAACACACTCTTCTGTACCAGCAGTTTGATATACAGACAACATGCAGCTCCAATACATTTGGAACACAAGCATATGCATCATGTTGATATTCACGAGTGACATATGATTATTTACAAAATTCCAGATAGCTATGCTGGCAATACCTCCTTTTGTCACACTTCTATATAAATCATATTGATATTCATGAATGGCATATATTTATGTACAAAATTCCAGATAGCTAGGCTGGCATAGCTCCTTTTGTTACATTTCTCCCCTCCCCCCCTGAAGACTCAAGATAGTTTTTCAAGTGACCCTTGAAATACACAGCTTGAGAGGGTTGCATATCTGGGAATACATTACCCCGTTCCCTTTCTTGAGATTCCAGCTGCCCTGGCATTGTTGACTCAGGGGTGTAGCTAGGATTTTCAAATTTGTACTGACAGCTCTCAAACTGCTACCCCCCTCCCCAGCCAAGCTACGGCCATTCTCGTAATTCACGGTTCGCTCTTTTAGTGTCGATGAAGAGGCATTCACTGTAATGCCTCTTCAGTAATATAATATAAATTCACTCAAACTCGGTTCCTTGAATTGAAAATTAACCTGAAATGTCAGTTCTTTGATAAATGCAGCATGGTAGCTGGGGTAGAGACTTTATGCTTTTGTTTTCTGTAACTAAGGTACAGGTTTTGAGCTTGAGTAAATTACTAACCACCTGCTACCACTAACTAGGATGTTTCATTCACACACACACCCCTACCTACCTCTTAGTGCAAGAAATATGGACAAAGCCTAAAATAAACAGGGACAGATATTAAATAATGTTCTTGTGAACTTAGAAAGTTGCTAGAATAACAGGATTTGTGCTAGTATGAATTTTTCTAAAGGACATGAAGTCTGAAGCACAAATGTCTGTCATTATTTAGCAATTTCAGCCTTCAATGATTTTCTAGAAAATCACAAAATTTATGAGGAACAGACAAAAAATATGGGGCAAAAATCTGGACATTCTGCAAAATTTGGGCAGTTGAGAGGTATGCTACCTACCACACACACACACACACACGCGCACACACACACACACACACACACACACACACACACACACACACACACACACACAAACACACAACCTCTCAACCTCTTACAGCAACAAACTCATAAATAAAACTGAGGCAAAGGCCCAAAAATAAAGACATTTTTTTAAATATTGCTCTTATAAACTTAGAAAGATAATCGAAAAGTAGTAGGTCTTGTATCAGTACGAATTTTCTGAAAGGTATGAAATCTGAAACTAAAATGTCTGCATTATTTTCTAACTTCAGTCTTTAACAATTTGCCACTAATTTACCAGAAAACTGCAATTTTATAAAAAACGGACCAAAAATGTGATGCAAAAATATAAAATTGCCAGACAATACAGCTGGGAACCTGTCAAAGGAGGGACACCATTTTAATATGAGCACAGTTAACTTAGAGCAGCTGACAAAATTAGAGAATCTACATGCATTTCTGAAATAAAAGTAATGTATAACTCTGATAATTACAGTTATTTATAAAAGTAAAGTAAACCCTCTATGTTTTCTTCCAAAAATTGATATTTTGTGGAGGGATCATTAGGGAAAGAGCAACATTTTGAGCCAAAATCAGGGACAGTTGAGGTTTGGCTATGCCTAATTCTATAAAGCAATTTGCATGTACCTCTCAACCTGTTAATGCAATAAATCTGGACAAGGCCAAATATATTGAGGGAACATATAAACTGTACTAAAAATTGCTCTTGTATAAACTGGGACAGTTGATAGAACAGGTCTTATTTTAGCATGTATTTTTCTGAAGGTTATAAAGTCTGAAACTAGTGTGTCATTATTTAGTGACTTAATTCCTAAATCATTTGCCAGAAAACCACAAATTGAGGAACAAACCAAAAATAAAAAGCAAAAAATCTATTCATTCTTTGAAAATCTGGACAGTTGGGAGGTATAGTTCAGCTGAGGCTGTCTAAGTTTGCCGCCCTTCCCCCTCACAAAACCATGCCCCAATGGAGCCTCCCCCTGCAGCCATTCCAATGATCCATTACTTTGCTATTTCACTCCATTTACCATAAACACTAATGTGCATACTGATTTACTTCTATGATGATTTGAACTTCATTTGAAAGTTTTATTTTGCATTTTACAGCACAAACACTAAGACATCTGCTAAACAAACTTGGCATTAAAACTTCTCTGCCCTCGAAACTCACATTCATTGAAACAACATTAAAACCCACATTCAAAGAAAAATACATTTTACCCGTGGCAGATAAAAATTAATTCTGGGCTGCTTTTAAATCATAGGCCCCTTGCATATGAAACATACATGTGCTCTTTGATACACCTTCCTATTGCTTTGAACATTTTTCCAGTAAACAGTGAAACAAAACTGCCCAATTCAGAACATTTCCATCATAAAAGTCTAGTCAAACTTCTACAGTCCACCATTATCAGTAAATAATATGCCCAATCTCTGAAGTAGTAAAAAAAGTCATCTAAATAATTTCACGTTAAATAAATCTAACTAATGAAGAGGTTGCTGCTAGCAATCACCTTTATATTTCATGACTTCACCGAAAAATAGTGTCTGATGCCCCTGAGGAATAAATTGCCTAAATTACATTAATAATAAGCTAGTAATATTGCAATAGGAAATGGATGGCAAACTGATAACAGGCTCATAGTTAGTGTCTTAACTTTCAGTACAGCAGCATTCACCCCTTATAGGAGTAGAACCAACAACCTTCTGCATTAAAAGCAAGTACACAATATTTTGTGCTACTAGCAATGCGAGCCGACTTAGCATAATCAGCACTAAACTTCTCTTCCCCTGCAGCTCTCAGTTCCTTGTAAAATCTACGCAATACTCAACTACATCTCAACTTCGCAGCACAAGAAGTCTGAAAAAAGCCAAATATATTGGGGTGGGTCAAAAGGGCAAAAAACAGGAACACATTAAACATTGCTTGTATAATCTTGGAAAGCTGCTAGAATAAAATGCTGTGTTACCACCATACATTTTACTGCCAAGGTCACTGTGCAAAATAGTCAGAACAACATACCACTATGCCAAATCACCTGCTTTGTGAAAGAGAGGAAGACTGAAACTTAAATGGCTATCATTTAATGAATTCAGTTCTCACCATAGCTGTCAACCTCTTAGCACAAAACACCTGGACAAACGCAGTAATGAGGGAATACAGCCCTCAAACATATTCAGTTAATTCAGTTCTTGCCATAGCTGTCAACCTTAGCACAAAAAACCTGGACAAAGCCAATAACAGGGTATTACAGTCCCAAAAATAAGGACAAATTTAAAATAGTCATAAACTTAAAAAATTGCTATAAAAAGGTTGTGTTAGTATATATTTATTGCTAGAATAAAAAGTTGTTTTACTATGTCACAAACACAGGGATAAGATGCAGACTCCACACAGAAGGCACCCCAGCCAAGAATCAAACCAGAAAACCTACAGCTGTGAGGCAACAATACTGCCACTGCACCATCAAATATGTAAGGAAGTAAACATTCAGAAACCTGAAGTCTGAAATTTAAATGCCTGTCAATTTGTTAATCAGGACAGTCTGACTTGGAACAAAAAAAAACACAATTCTCAGCAGAGGCCCAGGAAAAAATAATGCAGACATGTCTTTGTAACATGGGAGGACACAAAGGCAAACCCACACAAACACAGGGAGAAGATACAGACACCCCCCACAAAGAAGGCACCCCAGCCAAGAACCAAACCCAAGAACCTACAGCTGTGAGGCATCAATGCTACGTTGCTACCACTGCACCATCAAATTTCAAGCATTGCAATATTTAAAAACCACAGATACAATACAGATATTGATCAGATCAAATATGAGGCAAAAATCTGCAATTTTTTTACAAATGGTGGTGGGTAGGGAATTCAGGTCTTTAACACCTGCATACAAGGTACAGGGTTCAAGCCTGAGGTATTCCCTACCACACCACCATGAGTAATCACACCAGTACATTTTCACACACACACTCTCTCTTCATATTACTCACCAACCCTCCATGAAGTGAAGTGAGACCACACACTCTTCATATTACTCACCAACCCTCCATGAAGTGAGACCAACATAACGTGTATTTCCCGCTCAGACCAACATAACGAATCCTCCCGCTCGGAAAGCATTTGGAGCTCCATTCCCATGAAGTGAGACCACCATAACGTGTATTTCCCGCTCGGGAATCCTCCTCCCACTCGGACCAACATAACGAATCCTCCTCCCGGAAAGCATTTGGAGCTTCATTCCGACTGGCTGCCTAAAGCGCACATGTGCGGTGAGCTCCATTCCGAATGGCTGCCTAAAGCGTGCTGACGTCATCGTGCAGTAAAGCGCAAAAAAAAAAGAAAAGTGAAAATTTAAAACGCCACCCCCCCTTCTACATAAGTTGTACTGAAATCAGTACAGTGCGTATGCCTCCCGACGTCCCTGTGCTGACTCCAGTACAGTACTGCACTGTCCTATCATATGCCTGCAGTCCTAGGCTTCACCATAGTAATATGGGATTTGGCTGGCTGGCTCTCTGTAGCCATAGATCCCCCTCAGACTCCTCCTGCCTTGCACTGCAAATACTTAGCACCAGGGCCTCTCTGTCATGGTAAGGTTTCATCATATTAACACGGTACAGTTTTTTACCGTGCCTCCTGCCTAGCAGTTCTGCCATGTAGTTAACATCACTGACCTTCCTTACCACTTTGAAGGGTCCCTCCAAAGCTGCCTGTGGCTTGTTGTATCTGACATGAATGAGAACCATTACCTGCCACCCCACAGCATACTCTCTAGCTCGAGCATTCCTGTCATACCAGACCATTTTCTGCTGTTGGGCTTCTGCCAGGTCTCCTGGGCCAAGCCCATGAGTCCCCTAATCCTTGCTCTGAGGTTTAGGACATATGCCATAACAGACTCTTTGTAGGATTCACACTCACCCTCCCACTCATCTTGAATCAAATCTAGAGGAACCCTCACCCTATGCCTATACAGCGACTAGAAGGGTGAAAAAACTGTGGATTCCTGGGCCACCTCTCTGTAAGCAAGCAACAGATGGGGAAAATACTTGTACCACTCCCTCTTGAACTGGTCTGCAAATGCCCATAGCATGATCTTTAGTGTAGAGTTTAAACTCTCAACTAGGCCATTAGTCTTGAGATGGTAGGGGGTTTTATTTAGGTGCTTCACCCCACAGAGCTTCCACAGACAAGCCAGCAGGCCTGATATGAAATTGGCACCTCTCTCAGTCAGTATTTCTTTTGGGAAACCTACTATGCTGAAAATCTATAACAAAGCATTTGCCACCTTTCTGCATCAGTTTAGGACAATGCCACTGCCTCAGGGTATTTGGTAGCATAATCCACTACCACTAGGATATATTTCTTCCCTGTGGAACATGGGGTACTCAGAGGCCCCACAATATCTATAGCTACCCTCTGAAATGGCTCATCAAGGAAAAGGCATCAAAAGAGCTTTCACCTTGGTTCCTGCCTTGTCTATCTTTTGGCACTGCTCACAGGTCCTGCAGTACCCTGTTACATCTCTGGAAATCCCAGGCCAATAAAAGCTCTGCATAATATGTCTCTTTGTACCCTTTATGCCCATATGACCTGCAAAGTGAATGTCATGTGCTATGGCTAGAAATGCCAGATGGCAGGCTCTGAGCAGTACCAGCTACTGTATTCTGTCACCCTCTAGCCCTCCCTTAGGGGTCCACTCTCTATACAGTAACACTTTATCCCAGTATACAGATTCCCCTTTTCCTTAATAATCTGGTGCCTCACTGGCTACCTCCCTCAGGCCTTGTAATGTAGGGTCTGAGAGCTTAGCCAGTCTCAACTCTCTCTTTGTAAACCTTCCCAGCTCCTCTTCCATAGGAAGTCTGGTATCCTCTGACAGCGGTGCCTTACTAACAGCCTGCATACTACTACTTACCTCTGCCCTTGCAGACACTCTGTCAAAGGGAACATCAGTACCCACAAGCAGCTGTGGCTCACCTTCAGTCTCATTGCTACAGGGTAGCTTCCTCTCCAAAGTAATCACCACACCAGTCCTGGCTTCAAGTTTGCAGTCTGTCTGGGTCTGTGTTAGTCTACCAGACCAATATGCTAGTCTCCAAGCCTGACTCTGTGTCACTGCATGCACACAAGGTACTGCATTATCAAAATGATTCCCTATCAGGACATCTGCAGGGATATCCTTAAACACACCTACTTGATGGCTTCCTTTTCCACCCTTCCAGTCAAGGTGAACCCTAGGCAAAGGTATTTGGAATGGGGTCCCTCCTAAACCTCTGACTGGAGTAGACTGCCCAAGCAAGTAGTGCTCCTCTTTAACCATAGTAGGCTTTACAATGGTTAGGTCAGAGGTTGTGTCTCTCTTAGCAGTGGATAGGATATAACCCCTTGTGGTAGTTACCCTTGTTGTCTCCAGACAACTCACTGTTGGGATTCTGTCATTCCCACTTACTGGCTCTCCCACCTTTTGTTCCCCACCTTGCCTCCATGGACATCTGTATGCTACAGGGCCCCACTGGTTGCATTTAAAACATTTAACAGTTGGTCCTAGATATGTACCTGGACTAGTGGCTTCCCCTTCTACTGGTGGACTCTGATGAGGCAGTTTGTGCTGCCCACCATGGGTTCCCTTACACCCATGACCAGTACTGCGTATCCTTTTCCTGTGCAGTGGTGGTCTGCTTGCTAGGTATAGGTCTCCCACCTTGCCAAACATCACCCTTCCCATTGTTTTAGATTTGGTATCCTAGAGATAATTAACATGGATTTCAGAGGGGGGGATTGGACGAATAAATTATTAAGGGCTGAAACTAGGTGGCAACCTAAGTTGAATGATATAGAATTTCCAGGCATCAATGATGCCATTAGTATCAAACCTGAATTAAGGTTTAGAGCTACAAAACTGTAATGTATTTTTTATATTTTTTTATATTTTTTAAACAATGCTTTTGTGTGCTTTTTATAGATAGTTTTTCATAGATTGTATTTTTCTAAGGTTATATATCAGTGTTCACCCCACACTTTTACTTTAAATAGTAAATTTTAACAAATTGTTTTCCAATTGCTTTTTAATTGATGATTTGATTTTAATCAACTTGTATAAAATGAGAAGTAATTAGGATTTTTCTAGTTCTGATTAAGTCATTTGATGAAAGAGCTTGACTGACTATTGTGGATTTAACAACTATTGTGTTTTTAACAATAAAAGTTCTCTCGGTACTAGTATATTGGCTCCAGAAGTGGACATTTTTATTAGTTGGTGTTTTCGCTGCTTCTGCACCCTTTTTGGTTTATCAGCTGCAGTATTGCATTGCCTATCTGCTAACCAAATTGTCATGTCCTCAGACGTGCTAAGGGTTTGTACCCTCACCAAAAATTCTGCCAGCCCTTCAAAAGTGGTGACCTAACACACACTCACCCATCTATGAAAATAAGTGCTTAATTCAGCAATATATTTGCACACATTTTCATCTGCCTTGCATCTATGCTTATGAAACTTTTCCCTATAAGCTTGAGGTGTTATCTTAAAACATTCTAACAGACAATTTTTAACAATATTGTAATTTAAGCAATCAGTATAAGACAATTTAGAAATAGCAGTTACAGCTTTACCATAGAGTAAGTGGGTCCGGAACTGTACCCAAAGCCCTTGATCAACATCATACTGTTTACATACCCCTTCTAACATATGAATGAAATTATCAAAAATATTCCCCTCTGTGAATTGTTGAAGAAATTCACTGACCTTTGTTGCTTCTGAGGTTTGGTTACTCCCTTCCCCATTACCTGCATGACCCTGGCAAAGAGTCAGCATTTCCTTCTTATGTTGCCACTGCCTCTCATTCTCCTCAGCTTCCAGACATCACAGTTTCTTACTGTGGAAAGGTTGAACTGTCAATTTTCTGAGAGTTGTACATCCCTAAGGCCAGTCTGATTGTCCTCCTCGTTGCCTTTCTGTAATGCAGCTGTGACTAAAGCTGCAATCATGTCTGCTTTAGTCAGGTTGGCATGCACCAGTCCTTTAGCCTGGAACATCTCAGCCAATTGGCTCCTTGTCAACTTGCAATACTCTTCTGCTGACATCCTTTCCTGCTCTCCCTGACTAAGCTAACAAAAAAAAAAAATAAAAGCATTGTGATGTGACACTCTGAATGCTCACTGTGTGGCTGACAAAGAGTACAAACACCTTCTTTAGTGACCACTGTTTACAGACTACAGGAATTCAATATTCACACCATTGAATCCTACTATGTGGATATCCCACCACTGCCAACCAATTAATATGTGACGCCCCACCACTGGCCCAGTAAACAAGGAGCCTCAATCCTCAACACTGGCTATAGTGGAGGATGTACACACTCGGAGGATGACAGGTACACACACAGTATTTCCAGATGCAGCTCTCTGCCATCAAGTGCAATTTCTCTTAAGAGCTCACAAAGACCAGAGTCAGTCTGGGGCCACTTTCTCCAGATCCCCGGTAAGACTCCCCACTGACACAGCTATAGAGATGAGATCTCAGCTGAGTGGCCAAGCCAAGACCTCCAGCACCCTCCAGCACCCTCTCTATCTAACCATATCTGCTTCATATCTGTGACACACATACTCTTTGAGATTTGGTTTATACACACACTTGGGAAAGGCTGGCACAGGTTTACTAGCTATGCCCCTTTTTTACCAGACTATAAGGTAGTTATTACTGCCACCAGCCAACTCTTTATCAGCTACTTTAAAGCCCTTAACAAAGGACATCCAATCTTACTGTGTAGTGTTACTATTAATCTAAATGCTAGTTTGACCAAGAGCAAGGCTATTAGGAGTGGCCTGCACAGTGTCAGCAAATAAATATGCAAGTACTCTCAGAACTTAAATATGCCTCACAAATATCAGCCACTAAGAAAGGTTTAAATATTTAATAATAAATAATAAAAGAACAAGAAAATACTCAGTAAATAATCACAGTTACGTCAGAGTTCAAAATCACAGGAAATGTTTAAAATAACATTACAGGACAGTCTCAAATAAATAAATAACACTTCTGAGCTATATTACACTATATTCCTATCTGAAGCTAAGAGAATTTACTGTACCTAAGTTAGCTTACTTACAGAGCCAGGCAAGACAGATGTGGTAAGTGGGTCTTCCAGCCAATGCTGTCAGGTCAAAGACAAAATACAAAATGCACTGTCTCTCTCAAAGGGTTCTTAAATTAATACCTCAAATGTTACTGCTGAGTTAGCTTGCAGGATGACATCACTTCTTGACATCTGACTTTAGTTCCCAAGCTAAACCCCCATTGCTAGAAACTGCCAGACTTTAACATCTGGCTGTAACAAATACATAGCCCTTAGATCTTTGCAGCTGGTGGAAGACATAAAATAATAAAACACATATAAGGCAATGCAGAAGGCTCTCTAGTTTTAGACATCCTGTCTCCTTGCTGCATTAAAACCATCTTTTATGGCACAGTTGTAAAATAATTTAATTTCAACTATTTTTCTGAAGTTTTGCAAGTTAACCTTCTATGTTCCAGTTCCCACTGTTAAAATATATACATTTACACAGTTACAATAGTTTATATATATTTCTGTTTTTTTTCCAGTAGGGTACACTGTGAATGTATTTTTAACCTCAGTACTTTACAAATCCTTTCAACACACACTTCTGTACCAGCAGTTTGATATACAGACAGCATACAGTTCTAATACATTTGTAAAACAAACATATGAAACATGTTGATATTCATGACTGACATATAATTATTTACAAAATTCCAGATAACTGTGTGGCAGTAGCACCTTTTGTTACAACATAGTTGGGATCTTTATGATTCACATCCTCCTGTAACAGCTTGAGGATCCAGTAACACATTGTCTAATTGCAAGTCTCATTCAGAACAGTGAATATCGATCCAACAATAGTGTGGCAGACAATGTTATTTTAGAAAATGGTGATAATGTAGAACAAACTGTCTTTGTATTGTAAAGCTGGCTTCCAATATTTGCAGTGTCACATCACTAATGGCAGTCACTCTGTGTGTAATTTTGCAAGAGCAGTATGTGGAGTCAGGAAACAGCACAGATAGAACAGATATTTATCCTGTATGGAAAGTGACTTAGGAGAGAAAGCATGAGAGCTGCATGTAGTAATATACAGGGTAACATAGCAGTTCTGTCACTTTCCTATGATGTAGGATTATAGGATCATAGGAGGTTACTAGGCTATTGACCCTGAGGCCCTTATAAGCCTAGCCAAGAGTTTAGCCCATGTTTAGACAAGTCAGCACCCATAGCCCCTGTCCAGCTGGGACACAGGTGGAATCCCAGGAGTGTATTTTCTGTTTCCCATTCAGTTATCCAGGTTGCGCTTAAAAAGGAATAATGAGGTACTTGGCTTGACATGTAGAGGGAGTCTATTCCACAGATGGGTGAGTCTCTGGGACACAAATCTGTCCTGCCAACAAACCCTATTGACATTACAAACCAGGTTGAGGTTGTGCTTACAAGTTGCTTGAGTGGAGCTTGACTTGCGGATATGCAGCATTCCCATCAAGGCTTGCTTTGTATGCCAGACAGAGGTCACCTCTGAAGAGTCTGTATGAAACTGAGTAGAGGGACAGGGCTTTTAGCCTGTCTGTGTAGGGTAGGTGTTTGCGGACCTGGATTCTCCTGGTAAGGAACCTCTGTGGTTTCTTCAGCTGCTGCATGTGCTTTGTGAGGTACATGCCGAAGGGGGTGCTGTACTCAATAATTGGTCTTATAAGAGAAGAATACAGGGATCTTATGTCCTGTTTGTCCCTGGATGAGATACCCTTACTTATGAGGTGGGCCATATTTATTTATTTATTTTTTATTTTACATTTGTTGACTGGGCTAGTCCAACTGCATATATTTCCATTTTCAGTAGAGGCCCGGGGAGAAAAGCTCCAGTAGTAACACACTAATATATCTCATGCATAATTAAACAAAGAAAGGAAGTTAAAATACTAAAAAATAACTATGAATGAGAAGAGAAGAAAAAAATTACACTTAATTCTAATAAATATACAAGATAGGAATAGTCACTTTACATTATGTCATCTGAGGTAATGTGCATTACATACAAGCTTAAATTCATAAGTACATTTACTTTACTAGTGATTATAGCTACTTCAGAAGGGTAAGGAGTTTTGAATGGAGAAAGGAGGAAGTGAAGAGGTAGCAATAGTGAAAGCAGAAGATTAGTCAGGGTTACAAGAGGGGCATAGCCAGTGTGTTTTAAGATGTTTTTTAAGCCTTTGTTTAAAGAGCGGAAGAGAACGCTTTTCATACATTGGAAGCAACATGGTGGTCAAAAGTCAGGTTGCTATCAATCTGTGTGCCCAAATCCCTCACAACTGATTGTGTACTTTGGACGTTGTTATTAATGTCATAATATGTGAAGATGTCACTCTTCCCAAAGAGGCTAATAATGCATTTTTTTGGCATTCAGCTTGAGGCCATGTTTCTGGCACCAGTCATTTGTTTGGGTGAGACCCTCTTGGAGGACCTTCACATCACTTAGGGAATTGATTACTGTGCCCAGCTTGCACTCACCAGCAAACATGGTCAGCCATAGCCCACTGGTTTTGGCTTGCAATGCAGTGAAGTATATCCTGAATAACAGAGGCTCGAAAACCAATCCCTGCGGTACACCACTCATTACGTGTCTATGGCATGAGGTGGCTTCCCCTATTTACATTAGGTGGGTTCTATCAGTGAGCCAGTTTGCTACCCATCTGGTAACATATGGATTGAGGCCTAGTTAAGAGAGTTTATCTACTACGCCTGAGTGGGGAATAGTGTCGAAGCTTTGGCAAAGTCAAGGTAGGTGGCGTGCACCCTCTTCCCCTCGTCCATGATTTTGGTGACTGTCTCAAAGAAGTCGACCAGATTTAACAGACATGACCTCCCCTTGACAAAGCCAAACTGTGTGGGATCGAGTGTTTGGAGGTTAACAATGTCCCTGTTATTGAGGTCCATGATAATCTGTTCCATGGCCTTGCAGATCAGGCTAGTTAGGCTGATGGATCTATAATTTCCTGGATTGGTGGATGCTCCACCTTTGTGTAAAGGGATGACAGTAGCTGTCTTCCACTTGGCTGGGACAAAGCCAGTACTCAGGCTTTGGTTGGATAGGGTGCTTAATGGTGCTGCAAGTTCATGCCTGAGTTCATGTAGGATGCAGGCTGATATGTTATCGGGTGCCATGGAGGCTGGTTTTGCCTTTGAGGGGGCAGTGATGACCTGTTTGTTAGAGATAAGGGGTGGCAGTTAGGTACTGGGGATGTCCTGATTTACTGATGGGGTGGACAGAGGGGAGAAGTTTTGGCTGAATCTGTCAGGCAGTAGATTGGCTATATCTACAACATTTGTGTATGTGGTGTCCTTGACCACCAGTTCTGAACAGATCTGTGTGCTTCCTTTGAGATTGCAGACATATGTGAAGAAGGCCTTATGATTGTCTCTAGTAGATGGGGCCAATTTGGACTCGAAGTTGTCTTTAGAGGATTTCACTAGTGCTCTTATTTGCTTGTTAGGCTAAGGAGAGATTGTTTCCAATTAGGCACATGCTACTTCTTAGTCCTGGACAGCAATTTTTTTTCTTTTGTTATATAGTTTATTTATTGCAGATGCCAACCAGACAGGTTTACTTTTCCTTGCGGAGGATGATTTTGCCTGTCAGGTATTCATGATTCTATGCATCTGTATAAATGCACATATAGTACTTTGGTGTAGATTTGGACATTGGTGCCAGCTCCTACAGTGGGGGCAGGGGCTGTGAAACTGTTTATACCATCCCTCAAGAGGTTGTAATCAGCTTTGGAGAAGTTTTTTTTGTTTGACCCTAGCTAGACGGGGGTCAAGGAGATGGTAACTTTGAAATTGATGGCTTTATGGTAGGATATTACCAGGGAGGATGATACCGTAGGGGTGCTGCAGTCATTACTCATGTAGGTTAATACCAAGTCCAAGATATTATCACCTCTTGTGGGGGTATCGACTAGCTGTTCCAAGGCATTTATATTGATAAAGTCAAGGAATCTCTGGGCATTTATGTTCTGGCATGAGTAGTTTTTCCATTCTATGGTTAGGTAATTAAAGTCACCCAGGATCAGGGTAAAGGGTTGATTCTTGATAGATTTGAAGAGGTCCAGATAGGTGGAGTGGGCATCTTGAGTCAAATTATGGGGCCTGTAGCTAGCTATAATTTGAATAGGGGTCTTGTCAACAGTTAACTGCACGTGGAGTGTCTCGTGCATCATATTGTTTGACCAGCCTGGAGGTGTATGTGTCTTTAATATATACTGAAACTCCACCTCCACATCACTACCATGTGAGTAAATTGGAATGGCAGTAGTTTGAATGTTGCTATGTAGGAGTAACAGTTTTCAAATAGGAAATCAGTCATTTATCAGGCATTATAAACTGTTAGAATGATGGCAAAAGCCTACATGGCATCATTTCACTGATTTTGTTATAGCAATAGCCCATGGCTGTGTGTGTGTGGGGGGGGGGGGTAATGCTGGATTTACCCATGGATGGTGTGTTTGGTCATGAGAGTGAAGCACATAGATGCATTGTGCTTGTATTCAGACATTGGTACAAAATAAAATATGAAATGAAAGGAACACAGATGAGTGTGTTTGCTAATGTTTGAATTTCACATCACTCATACTTGTACAGAGGTGCAAGCAGTGAGGTCATAAAATATTTTTATTTATTTATTTTCATTTAACATTTGTTTACCAGGATAATCAGGCTGGACAACTGGTGTTCGTTTTCAGCTCAGTCCTGGGGAGAAAAGCTCCAGACATTACAGAAAGTGAAGTAATGACAATAATTTGTTACAAAAGAATAATATAGTATAAAAATGAAAAAAATGTATACAGTAGCATAATAGGAAACATATATAGTAGATGCAATTTATACAGAAGACTTAATCAGTGTAGAAAGAATACATTATAACAAAGCATTTGCCTGGTTGTAGCAATATATACAACATGTACAGTAATCATTGGTCGATAGACAAGCTGGTGAAATCCAGAGCATAAGGGAGTAACAGTAGAAACTGTTATAAGGTTAAATCTAGGAGTTGGTGCGAATTCAGGGGGATGGTTTGCATTTACAAAAGTGGTTACTGTAGAGGTAAGCTTTAGGGAGGTTTTTGAATGCAAAAGTTTGGTTTTGAATTGTGAGGTCAGGGGACAGGGTGTTCCATATTTTTGCAACTTCATTGGGGAATCTGGAATCTCCTGAGCTATTTTTGCAAGGGATAGCAGTGATCAGAGCTTTGTTGCTGGATCGCAGGGATCTGTTTGAGGTGTAGACGTTTAGGAGACCAGTCAGGGCAAGGATTTTCTCAGGATAATATAATATTTGGTGGGCAAGGTTAAGTTGGTGATAATGTAGTTGATTGGAGAATCTGAGTCAGTGTAATATTTGTGGGGATTGGCAGTGGTGGGATCGGGATTTGGCATTAGTTGCAAACTTTGCAATTTTGTTATAACAGGTAGAAAGTTTGTTTAAGTCACTTTTATTTAGGTTTGTAAGTAGTGGGGATGTGTAAAGTAGTGCGGACAGGAGGTGTGTTCTAGCAATATCTATTAATGCCTTGGAGGTAAGAAACTTCTTGCAGTGATAGAGAGTGCGTGTTTTTTTTGTGAACTTTGGAGATGGTTGTAGAGATGTGTGCTTGTTGAATTTTAGTTGAGGGTCAATTGTAAGTCCTGGAAGTTTAGCCTCTGGTACTGGGGAGATTAGTGTCTTATTGGTTAAGTGTATGGAGAAGTTGGGGTTGCTGGATTTTGGTTGGTGAAATAACATAAGTTGAGTTTTCTTAGGGTTTAGTATTAGTTGTGCCTTACTTAACCAGTTTTCTATCTCTGTAAAGGATTCTTGTACGTTTTGCTGGAGGAACTGGATATTTGGGGCTGAGCAGCTCAGGGTTGTGTCAACAGTGTATTGGACTATGTCTGCTTTTGTTGTTGCTAGGTGAAGTTGATTTGTAAAGATGTTGAAGAGAAGGGGGCCTAAAATAGAACCTTGTGGGACACCAAGTATGCCAGGAAATGGGGGGATAAGGAGTTGAGCCATTTGGGACACTGTTGGCAGTTGTCTAAGTAACTCTGGAACCAGAGTAGGGAGGGGCTGTCGATGTTAAGGTTGGACAGGTAGGACAGGAGTTTATTATGGGAAACAGTATCAAATGCTTTGGATAAGTCTAGGAAGGTAGCAGAGACTAGGTTGCCTTGATTCCTGAGTGAGTTTATAGTGTCGTGCAGTTAATTAGGTGGTGGTGGTACTGTGGGATGGGTGGAATCCATGTTGGGATTTGGAGAGGAGATTGTTAAGAGAGAAGGTACGTGATGAGTTGGTGGTAGATACACTTTTTCTAAGATCTTAGATGGGGTAAGAGGATCGCAATGGGACAGTAATTGGTGAGGTCGGTAGATGGGCCACCCTTATGAAGGGTAATGATGATTGAGGTCTTCCATAAGGATGGGACAGTTTTTCTTTAATAGATCTATTTATTAGTAGTGAGATGGGGAAAGCTATGGCCTGGGATGCAAATTGAAAGTATTCAGTGGGAAGATTGTCGGCTGCTAGGGTGGTTGGTTTCAGTTTGGATAAGTATTTTTGAATGATAGCAGCTGGGATTGGTGTGAGGGAGAAGGGGTGGTGTGATTTATGGCTTTGGTGGTTTGTGGTGGGTTGAGAGTATTTGTGCTGTTTATAAGTTTTGAGTATAGAATTTGTAAATTATTCATCAAAGTCGGTGACTATGTCTGAGTTTGTGCCATCTATATGGGGGAGGGGGGGTTGGGTCTTTCCAGGATGGATAATGTTGTTCACTGCAGCTCAGAATTTTTGAGAGTTGGAATTATGTTTGCTTTGTAGGGAGATATAGTGGTTCTGCTTGTCACTCCTAATTTGCTTTTTTGTCTTATTGCATAATTCAAGATAGATTTGACTAGTTGTGGGTGTCTTCTGTTGCTGCCAAATTTTCCAGGCTTTATCCTTGTCTTTGAGTAGGGCTCTAGCTGATTTTTGTAGCTAGGGGGCAGGATTACTATGTATCCTAAATGTTTTGATAGGGGCTAGGTGGTTGAGGATGTTTGGGAATGTGTTGTTAAAGTATTCAACTGCATTGTCAAGTGGGAAGTATTTGATGGGAGACTAGTTACTGTATTTTAGGGCTTCAAAGAATTGAGCTGTGGGGAAGTTTTTATGGGATCAGGTTTGTAGTGTGGAGGGCTGATTATATGGTTTTAATTTTTCTCTTAGGATAAACAAGGCATTGTGGTCAGAGAGAGTCAGGCAGTGTAACCACACTGCTGAGCAGTTTTGAGTTGATTTGTGAGGATCCAGTCTAAAATGGATTATCTTATGGTGGATTTATTGATGTGACTAAGTGAATGCATGAGTTGGGTGAAGTTATACAGGTTAATATGGTTGGTGGGTGTTATACCTTGGATAGAGTTCCAGTCAATATTGGTGTCGCCTAACACTAAAGTTTCACAGGGAAGGGAGAGGGAAGCCCAGTGTAAGACAGATTTTAGGGTGGTTAGGTTGTCGCCTGGGGGTATATAAATTCTGAGTATGTTTAGGTGCTTATGTTGGTTAAGGTGGAGTTTAGCGAAAATGGTTTCTGCTTTTTTGGAGACTGGGGAGTCATATTGTAGAAGCTGAAGTTTTAAGCTGGTTTTGTAAATAAGGGTGACAACACCACCTTTTTTATCGGGTCTATCAGTTCTCGGGATGCTGTATCCAGGTGGGGTTATTTGGTTCATAGGTTCAAAGGTTGGTACTAGGCTATTGGCTCTAAGGCCTATGCAAGCCTAGCCATAACAATTCCCTGGAAATTTCTTCCCACAATATTTACTTCTCTGGGCCTCTGTCTAGCAGGGCAACTGACATGATCCCCGGGGTGAATTTCCTATCTCCCATCCAATCATCAAGGTTCCTTTTGAAGAGTGCCAATGAGGCGCTCTGCTTGCCATGTATGGGCAGTCTATTCCAGAGTATGGGGAGTCTCTGGGTCAGGAACCTATCCCTCCAGCATGTTTTGTTCATTGTGATGATAAGATTTAGATCCCTGGAGCGTGTGGCTCTGAGGGATTGGGATTTCTTTAAGTGGAGCATGTCCAACAGCTCAGGATTTGACATGGCCTTGTATGTTAAGCAGAGATCACCTCTGAGTAGACAATATGCCACAGAGTATAGCTGGAGTTATTTTAGACATTCAGCATATGGCATCTGCTTTAGTCCTGTGATTTTTTTAGTGAGGTATTTCTGTGGCCTTTCCAGCTGTTGCAGATGTCTTGTGAGGTACATACCAAATGGGGCAATATCCTCTATAATGGGTCTATGAGGGATGAGTACAGCGGGACAATGACCTCTTTTTTTCTGGATGAAAAGCCCTTAGTGATGAGGTGTGCCACATAGAAGGATTTCCTGACTGTTGTGGCGATGTGGTTATTGAAAGTGAGACCACTGTCCACTTGTGTCCCTAAGTCTCTCATCACATTTTCGATGTTTAGTGTCCTGCCACCTATGTGGTAGTTCATGGGTACATGTTTTTTTCCAAAGGGGATAACTATACATTTCTTGGCATTAAGCTTGAGCCTGTGGCTCTGGCATCAGGCATCTGTTTCTGTAAGGCCTTTTTGTAGAATATCCACATCATTTGGGGATTCTATAATGGCTCCCAGTTTGCAGTCATCTGCAAACGTTGTTAGCCAGAGTCCCTTAGTGTTGGCTTGTACTTCAGAGAAGTAGATGCCAAACAAGAGTGGTCCCAGGACTGAACCCTGAGGTACTTCACTTGTCACTTGTCTGGAGCTGGATTCGGAGTCTGCTACTTTTACAGTCTGGGTTCTGTCAGTAGGCCAGTTGGCAACCCATCGAGTGACATAGGGATTTATGCCCAGCTTAGTAAGTTTATCTATGATTCCAGAGTGGGGGATGATGTCAAAGACCTTGGCGAGGTCCAGATAGGCTGTGTGGACCACCTTACCTTCGTCCACAGCTCTGGAGACTGATTCAAAGAAGTCAATCAGATTCAGGAGACAAGATCAGCCCTTCACAAACCCAAACTGTGTGGGGTCCAGTGTTTGAAGGTTGCCAATGACTTTGTTTAAAAGTTCCATGATAATGCATTCCATGCCCTTGCAGATCAGGCTTGTCAGACTGATGGGACGGTAGTTCCTGGGATCCAAGGCGGATCCTCCCTTGTGGAGCGGGACAACTGTAGCTGTGCGCCACTCAGTGGGCATGAAGCCTGAGGTGAGGCTATGATTAAACAGGACACTTAGGTGGGGTGCCAGTTCATTTTGTAGTTCATGTAGTACACAGCCTGGGATGTCATCTGGTCCCATGGATGCTGTATTCTTAGCTTTGGAGAGTGCTGTTTCTACCTGTGTGGCTGTGATTATCCGAATTTGGCAATCTTTTGGTATGGAGATGGGCCATTTAGGGGGTGAGAGGGGGGTGAAGTTGGCACTAAATCGATCTGCCAGGATATTGGCAATATCCTTGGGATCAGTATATTTAATGCCATTCTGTTGTAGCTCAGAGCAGATCTGAGCAGTGCCATTTAGATTCTTGACATAACTATAGAATGCCTTGTGGTTGTCTTTGGAATCTTTGGCAATTTTATTTTCATAACTAGCTTTTGAGGATTTTATGAGGGATCTCAGTTTCTTACCGAGGCTGGTGAGGGAGTTCTTTGCATCCTGGGATTTTCCTCTTTTCTGCAACAGTTTCTTCCTTCTGTTGTATAGTTTGTTTATAGCAGGGGACCACCAGATTGGCTTCCTTTTTTTGGAGAAGATCATCTTAGTTCTATTTGGGATGGCACGATTCATGCATGAGTGGATGTGCTCGTACAGTGTCTTAGTGTAGGATTCTGCAGTCAAACTTCCAGATCCCATCTGCGTGAGTGTTGTGAAGTTTGTCACTTCTGACTTCAGTAGCATGAAGTTGGCTTTGGAGAAGTTTTTTAAGGAGATTTCCTTAATGGGGGGTGGGGGTGGGATGTGGATGTCAAGGGTGATTTGCTTATGGTCAGACCTGACTAATGAGGGGATGACCACTGGTGTGCAGCATCTGTCTCCCATGTTGGTAATGACCAGGTCTAGGATATTGAAGCCCTTGGTAGGACAATGGATTCGTTGATCCAGGGCATTGGAATTTATAAATTCCAAGAACCGTTGGGAAAAGGAGTTGGTACCTGAGTAGTTTTCCCAATTAATGGCAGGGTAGTTGAAATCACCCAGTATTAGGGTGTTTGGTTGTATCTTAATATTTTCCAGTATGTTTAGGAAGGTGTAGTGAGAATCTTGGGGTATGGTGGGAGATCTGTAGCAAGCTACAATTTGGATTGCAGTCTTACCTAGTGTTAGTTGCACCTGGAGAATTTCAGATGCATTGTGTTGGGCAACTAGCCTGAAGGTGTGAATATCCTTGGTGAATGTGGACACTCCTCCACCTTTAGTGTTTCGGTCTTGGTTTTGTGGCCAAAAAGTGTGGTAAGAATTGTAGCCTGGTATTGCAGGGGTGCTCTCTGGAGCCTTGAACCAGGTCTCAGTCACTGCACAGATATCGATGTTCTCCATTTTTAGGAGTGCCTCGAGAGTGTGCATTTTGAGGTTTAGACTTCTAGCATTGAGTAGCATTACCTTCAGATTTTGCATGCTTGTATCTGTTACGGTGGTGGTTTTGTCCTTTGAACCTTGCCTAAAAAAGGCACTATAGGGGGTGGCAAGAGCTTTAGCCAGTAACCTGAATCCCAGGGGTGACAGGTGCAGACCATCTCTAGCAAAGCATTGTGGTTTGTCGATCATGTCTTCCCAGGCAGACAGATACTGGATCCCCTTTGTATGACACCAGAAGCTTAGCCAATTGTTGAAGTCAATCATTTTGTCCTTTGATTTGATGTTTTCTTTGATATGTGGCTTGAGCCATGTCTCTGTAATGAGCATTAGCTTAGGGTTATAAATGGAGATAGTGGAATGAAGTTGTTCAACTTTATTCATGATACTGTGAATATTCAAGCTAAGGATTAGCAGGTCGGTGGGTTTATGTTTTAATGGAGGCTGGGCATTACAGGTGTTTGTTGAAGCCATTAATGGGCCTGGGTTGGGGTGAATATCACTGCCTAGTAATAACTGGGCTACTAAGGAAGTGATTGTTTTGAGGTATAGAATTGTTAGAATGTGGAATTTGAGGCTAGGCTGTTTTTTGGATGTAGAGTCAATGTAAATGGGTGAAATGAGTCGGGAGGTGAATTGTTTGTAAGTGAATGGGGTTGGGCATAGGTGATTGGGTAGGAAGGTGGTGGAATGGGATAGGGTTAGGGATTGTGGATCATAGTGATGGGTAAGTGGGTGTTGGTAAGAGGTGCACTTGGCTGGTGGCATTCAGAAATCAGTACATATTAAATTAGAAAAAGAAAAGAATGGAAGACTGTACGTGTAGCAATGCTTTCTACAGAATTACTAGGCAGGTCAGAAAGTCTTTACACATGACTAGTATTCAGAAATCACAACACAATAAGATATATTTCCTGCAGAATAAAATAAAGAGAAAGACAGTTTCCAGTGCTGTATGAAATGTGCCTCACTCAGATGCTTTCTATAGCACTAGCAGCAATCACATCATTAAATATTTACAGTTTAATAACATTCAGAATCAGCACAAAATAAAACATGCAATATAAGGAACAACCCCCCTCTGTTTGCTAATGTTTAACTTTGCTGTGCTTATACATTTTCTAGAAGGAGAGTAGCAGTCAGGTCATAAAATGCATGAAAGGTTACTTTTCTCTCAGGATAAACTGCACAGACTAAACCAGTGATAGTGAACCTTTTGGGCTCAGTATGTCAAAAAAATAAAGAAAATCCCCTAACTTGACTCTGCTTGTGTGTCATCTCCCCCCCAAACATAAATGGAATAAAATGAACGTAAATTAATATACATTTTCTGAAGTAAAATAAGTCTATAAATCTAATTATTGTGATTATTAAGTGTAAAAAATCACCTGTTTTAGGAGGGATTAACCAGGACAGTCGAGAGGAATGTAAAACAGCACACTCTTAGAAATGCAGACTACTTGCCCTTTGCAAAAGTGTAACCACAAAGAGAAAACAATGTCAGCACTGCCCTCTGGAGATGCTAGAGATAGTATACCGAAATAGTCTTTGAGGTTAATAACTTCATTACCTGTGCAGCAGTGTTGTTGAACTGGCTCCTGGCACAAAATAATTCAATGCACTTCACATGAGCAACTAATGTAAAAGCTGATTTCAAACAAACACTCTCATGTGGAGACTGCCCTTGCAGAGATCACACTTGTGCCTTGAAAATGAGATTCCTGTGCAGCAGTTACAAGGCAACTGAACTGTGCAGCTGCCATAATGACATATGATATGCTGATACGGATGGTGAGGATCCATTTTAAGCTCTGTGTGGTGTAGAGTCCCATATTTCTTATATTTTTGTTTCAGTTTCTTTGGTAACTTGGGTGTTGGTGAATGTTGGCATGTCACCTAAAACACAGTGGCGTGTCACCTTTGACATGCATACCAGAGGTTCGCCATCATTGGACTAAACTAATGAATGGCTTAAGTGAGAGCTGTTGTGAGTACAACTGCAATTTGAGATGGAATCTGGTTAACACCTCTGAAACTTCTTGGAGGTACACTCCCCCGACCACCACATGCAAAGTTGAGCATGTTCAGAAAGCCACATTAAAAATGTAAACAGAGACTAGAATCAAAACAAAAATTCCCAGAGATTGTCCAATCCACCTTTAGCATGTCTTGGGAATGTAGCAGGAAACTCCAGCCAAGAATCGAGCAAGAGCAACTCTCGCTGGGATGCAACAATGCTAACCACTACATCACTGGGCCACCCATAAAGTAATTAATCTGATGTGCAGTCTTTACATGACCATGAACAACACAGGAACAGCCAACACTTCACAGGAACACATTATAAATAATGTTAAAAGCAGTCTTCAGTAATACTTAGCATGAGCACGTTTACGTACCCAGTAGTCACTATGCAAAAAACATAATTTCTTCCTTGTTCTATATGAAAAGGAGTAAAGAGGCAGAGAACATAAAGGAAACCTAATACAGCTTCCCTTTCATAATCTCTCACATGGAAAACTACATAAAGTAGATTTTGTTTTCAGTTACTACCTGCAAACCTGCCTGAACAACTATACCTTTTATATGTAGTTATATTTTTGGATGGTAGGCCTCTTGAGCAATTTTCCTTGCCTCATACGTATTGCTGTAGTTGCCTGTAACCCTAGTCAAAAACACAGATGTCTGGAGGTATTGTTGTTCAGGCAAAAGACACCCCTATTTTTTCTGCACTGCTTCATTCTGACTTTATACTGCCTCTCAGTGCCAGGGCCATCGTTAGCATATGCACTGTATGATTCCATTAAGGGATGTTGATAATCTTTATGTTCTTTACCATTTCTTTTTATATAGGCACTCTGACCATGTATATTATGCACAAAGTATCCTACTAATGTGTATAATCTGCATCTTTTTTCATGTTAAGTAGTTTATGCTACCACTTACATTGCTCTGCTGGAAGGAGTGCCTATTGCACAAACTTGGAACTCCATATTTATCATCAGCAAAACTGAAAGTACTGTCTATAACAAATAATATGAAGAACGTCTGTACTAGCTGCAAAACCTGTGTCATGTTGCAATTTGGCAGTGTTTTAATGAATAGTTTCTTCATCTGGCAAACTCTGTTTCCTGTCTGCCATCCATTAATGTAGATAATACACAATCTAAGTAAACTCCTTTGTCATTTTTTGATATGTGGAGGTTCTTGTAGCACAAAGAAGCAGAACAGGCCTTGTTCTGTGTGATGTCTCCACACTGGTGCCTGGATATGACATTTTTCCAGGATTTCCTTTCATGTGGCCCTGGGAGTTATAATTTCAGCATATAATGATAAAAATATACTTTTAAGAAATGTAGCCAAGTCATGCATCACTCAGTGGTAATTATTTTTTTTCTTTTTGTTATGCAGATGTCAGCAGTGCAAAATGCCAGACCATGAAACATAAGAAGATACCACACAAAAGACTGGACTTTGAGTAGTACCAGGCTTTTCATGAGGTTTCTTGCTGCTGATGGTCATATTATCTGACACTATTACTTATATAAACAAATTTATGGAAACTTGGCTTTAAATGAATGAGCATACAGTTAAAATACTATTGTTAAAACCAGGAATCACATACAATTGTGTCTGTTGGTTGCAATTAGTAGAAAAAAGTCTAGCAAATGATAAAAGCATTTACAGGTCAGAGATACTCAACATCCTTCTATCCCCCACCCCACCTCTGAGATCCTAGCAAGTTGCTCAGCAAGCCAGACCAGTTTACCCAGTTGTTTGCCATTGTTACTCTAGTTATAAAATAGTGACTGACTCTGTGAGTTAGTAAGAAACAGGAGAGCTGAAATAGTACCTTTTGATCTCCTAGGCTACCAGAAACCAGTCTACATAGGGTGTATGTTGCCAAGCAACATTGCTTTAATTATTTATTTTGTTGCATGTCTTTAAGCAATAGGTCAGACGATTCAAAGTGGCAGTAATTCAGTGGTGGGTTACTTAGTGGAGGTACATGACAGATACTGACAATGTATTATAACACAGAAGTGTAACTGGGGAAGTTGCTTAACCATAAAAATGTTAATAAACACTCAAAAGAGACACTAGCTGTTAATGGATCTTAACTAGTGAACAAACTAATCAGAAAAAACTAAATAATCACATAAATCAATGTAGGATTATTTTGCGATGTATGACATAAAGTTCAGCATTAAGTGAGGATTGGAAGCTTCAGTAAAGGTTCTTGTATGAAGCTTTCTCCTACAAGTCTGAACTGAATAGTGCAGGAAAGGAGATTCATGTGGAGCTTTGGTGAAGGCTTGCAAAAAGCACAAATACTGAACTTCACATGTTTGTGCCCCTGCTGAATAAAGATATGCACTTCAGAGACTTTGTGTGCAGAGCAGTATTGGAACAGGAGGCTAGGGCTTTATAGTATGAATTAAGAAAATCTTCAGCAGTGGAAATCATCAGCTTGAAGGACGCATTGCATTAGTGTATTCAGATTGTTATTGCAGCTTGCAAGACTGCTGAATGGTTGACGGAAAAAATATTCAGCATATAGACCGATAGATATATAGAACATGCAGATGGTTTGCTGCTGACTCAATGGATAGGAAAACTGAAATAAAAACAAAAATAAAATCTATAAAAATACTTGAAAAATATAAGCTGCTTTAATATACAGTGGGATCTAGAAACATTTTTGTGTTGCTGCAAATGATTTTGCATGACTAGCAACTACATGCAGGATGGTGGTGATTCAATGACACACTGAACATGAGCATGGAAACCCCCAAAATTTTGTGAGCTGTATAGTTTGCAAATGGCATATATAATGCTATGATATTGAACATTATTAAAATGGGTGCAAGCTTGAAAGCAAATAGTGGAGAAATTCAGAGCTACATATACTGCACTGACAGAGGCTAGCGCCAGAATTACTGCAATAAAATGCCGAATTTACAAGGAAACTGATTGCAGAATCATATAATGGATATCTGCCTCACTAGTACACTTGTATATGTACATGCTGCCTGTTATCACAGTGTTGTTAATGGTCACAATTGCACTGTGTCATCCATCTGTATTTAACATATCATGCCTTCCATCACATTAAAATTGTGGACGTCTACCATGGGGACAGAGGCACTATGTAGAAGTTGGACAAAATGTGCCACCCTCATATACAGGCCAATGGGATACATGTAGTACTTACTCCACTGAATAATATGGTATCTCTGGCTTTGAAAATACTTAATGTGGGGACCTTTCCTTGATCAATAGAGGGAAGGTGGTATATCCCAGACCTCTGCCTTAAGAAAGAATACTCTACCAGTTGCTTTAAGCCATGCTACAGAATTTGGTAGAGCATATGTTATTTCCACTTTTTATAGAGTAGGCAGCCAACACTATGCATGATTTTTTATCACACAGCCAATTTCACTGAAATACAGTTAGCCAGAGACTGTATTCACATTCCTTTAAAGGCTGCACCTTTGGAACAGAGAAAAATGTTGATTATAAGGGGCCCCACTTTATAAAATTCCAGATAGCTGTAAGGCAGAAGGTTTAATATACAATGGCAATACAATAAAACTGGCTCACAGAAAGAACCCACAGTGTGAAAGTAGCTGACTCCAAGTCAGACTATTGACCAGTCACGTGTAGAGTCCCACAGGGTTTGGTCCTGAGTCCTCTCCTGTTTGGGATCTACTTCTATGAATTCCAGGCCAACACGATGGGACTCTGGCTGACAAAGTTCGCAGACAGTTCCAAGTTGGGAGCTATTATTAACTCCCCAAGTGATGTTGATATCCTACAGAAAGGCCTCAATGAGACCAATGACTGGTGTCAGAATTATGGCCTTAAGCTCAATGCCAAAAAATATGTCATCATCCTCCCTTGGGAAAAACCCGGTTCACTTGAATTATCACATCAATGGTATTCCACTGAACACAGAAGGCGTTATAAGAGATCTAGAAACACAGGTTGACAGCAACCTATCTTTTCACCACCACATTGCCTCTGTGGTCAGAAAGTCCTTCTATGTGGCACATCTCATTACTAAGGGTTTTGAATCCAGGAAGAAAGAGGTCATTGTCTCCCTCTACTCTTCCCCCATTAGGCCACTTATCGAATACAATGTCCCATTTGGCATGTACCTCACTAGATACCTACAACAACTGTAGAGGCCACAAAAGTACCTCACAAAATGGATCCTAGGCCTTAAACACTTGTCCTATATGGACAGACTAAAAAAACTCCAACTATTCTCTGTCTCATATCACCTACTTAGAGGCGATCTCTGCTTGACTTACAAAGCCATGTCTGATCCAGCTCTGTTAGAAATGCTACATCTAAAGAAATCCCAATCCCTCTGCACCATATGCTCTAGAGACCTCAACCTCATTACCACAATCAACAAAACATGCTGGAGGGACAGGTTCATAACCCAGAGACTGCCCATGCTATTGGAATAGACTTCCCATACACGTCAAGCAGAGCATTTCACTGACCCTCTTCAAGAGAAATCTTGATGAGTGGATGGGAAATAGAAAATTCACCCCAGGGATCACTCCAATGCCTCTACTTGACAGAGGCACTAGGAATTAAGGTTGGGTGGCACAATGTCAGGGTAATCCTATGGGCTAGGCTTGTAAAGGCTCCAGGGCCATTAGCCTAGTACACACCTATGAACCTATGTGCAACACAGAGATTTAGGAATATATTTTGATTAGTTTGTGAAGGAGGGGGTAGATTTTGGGGTCATCTGAGATGGATATTTCCTCTTTCTATTTTAATTTTCATGGTGCCATTTGATATGCATGCCATTGTTTGGTCATGGACCACTAGCTGTTGTAATGTATGTCATGGGCCTGATGTAGAGGGACTCAAATGCAATATTCCACACAGAGGCTGTGCCTTTGTTGATACCATATTAAACATTTGCTCACATAGCCTACAGCACAACTGCACACACAAAACAGGTAAAATGCTAGCTGTGTCACTGATGGCCTGCATGCACATCCTATCCATAATTCTCAACTGTACAGATTTTCACAGACTATCCAGATTTTTGCCTCATGTTTTTGGCCTGTTTTTCATAAAATTATGTTTTTCAGGTAAATTAGTGGCAAATCATTAAAGGCTGATGTTAGAAAATAATGATAGACATTTGAGTTTAGGACTTCTTACCCTTCAGAAAATTCATGCTAATGCAAAACCTGTTATTCTATCAACTAAGTTTGTAAGAGCAATATTTAAAAATTGTCCCTATTTTTGAGCCTTTGTCCCACTTTTTTTACGGCTTTGTCCAGGTTTCTTGCACTAAGAGGTTGAGAGGTATGATCCTATCACTGAGCCACAGTAGCATGAATGGAGGAAACAGTTTACAATGTGCCATTGTATATATTTTCTGATTGCCTTTTATATATCTGTTATGATATCATCATTGATATCTTTCATATGTACAAGTAAAGATTTTTTTCTCTTCCCCTCCTTTGTCATTTTGTTCTTTATTCAATTTTTATTTTTTACTTATTTTTGTAACCCTTCTCTTTGTTATTTTTATTTATCTACATTTATGCTGGCATTTTCTACCACATCTGCCATGGCTATGCCAATGGTGTAGCCCAGGGCACCAGCCTCCTCTCTGGCCCCAACTATCCAGTTCCTCCTTTCCATCTGACTCAGGGCTGCCTCCCCATGCAGGAAGAAGATCTCCTTTGCAGCCTCGGGTGGTTAGTCACTGGAGGGAAACACCACTAATCCCCTCTGGTTGCACTTCTAAGGGAGCACATTATAACACCCACAGGGAATTGGCAGAAGTGATTAGGGAGCTAATTGATCTATGTCTGGGAGCTGACATTGACCTCCATCAAAGATCCCTTGTGTATTTGCAGAGTCATATTGCTGTCTGCCTCTACCTTCACCACTTCAGACAGGGCCTCCATGACAAGAGTGGGTAGGGTGCTGACTGACCTCTGCTTGAGTATTGCATGGGCTGTGTGATACAGATGAACATGTCCACCCTATCACCCATCCTGATGTTCCCCTTTCTTGTATGTCACTTCCTTCCTCTGCTTGTAGTCATACTGCTCATCCTCTTAACACAAGAAATATGGGCAAAACCTAAAATAATGGAGGAAAAAGGCAGAAAAATAGGGACAGATTTTACATATTGCTTTTATAAACGTAAGAAGTTGCTAGAATAACAGGCTTTGTGTTAGCATACATTTTCTAAAGGATATGACTTCAATCCTCATTGATTTGCCAGAAAATTACAAATTTTATAAGGAACAGGCCAAAAATATTAGGCAAAAATCTATATATTCTGCAAAACTCTAGACAGTTGAGAAGTATTTTTGTACTTCAGTCCTCCCCATCACCATTATCTACCCATTCTCTGTGTGTCTATAATTTCAATGTCCCCCCAAAAGCCAAAAGTGTATCAGCACTTCCTCTGTCAGCCATTGCCTCTGCTTTATGTTTCTTCATGGACCACTACTTGTAGGCCTCACTCTCTTACCATTTAATGCCAGGTTCCTATCGCAAAATCGAACATGAAGAAGGCCGAACTTGGTAGTTCGAAAGGTGAGAATGTCGAAGCCGGGGAAACCCGAATTCTTTCCCAGGGAAAGAATTTGGTTGGCCATTTCTGCGGCTTCGGCATTTTCGGACGGGGTCAGGGTAAGTGTACAAAGGGGTAGTGATGGACTTTAGGGTTAGGGCGCGGTTCAGGTAAGTGTGCGGCAGTGACAGACTTTAGGGTTAGGGCTGGGTTAAGGATAGTGCATAGATAGTGGTGTATGTTAGTTTTAGTGTATGTTTTGAAGGTGTTTGGTGTGATTGTGTTATGTGTGTGTTTTTCAGAACAGCGATTTTTTTCCTTGGGAAAAGATTTGCTGCTTTGAAGTTTCAATGTTATCCGAATTCGATCTTCCAAGTTCGAACTTATGGTGTTTGATATTTTGGAAGTTTGGTTTTGTGATATAGACCTTTAATGCCATATAGAAGGCTGCAGTGCACGTGCTTACTGACTGAGGTGTCTGTTTGTGTCCTGTTTTAAATATTCTGATCAGTGTATATCTTGGTTTGGGATAGTCACATGTGCAGCGATGTTGAAATCTCCTTTGGCCATTTTAAAATCTCCTTTTCCTATCCTCTCTGAGCCATACTGTAGAACATTTGTCAATGTTATACCCATTACTTTGCATATCATATGCTCACACTGTAAAACAATAATTTTCATAGTCTCCTAGAAAAAAGATTAAGTAGCAGCAAAAATCAGGATACTCACCTACCTCATATATACCTCCCAGTATATCCCATAAAGAGTCATCCAGAACAAAAACACTGCAAATCTATCACTTTGAACCATATCAGTAATATAAATGTTTTATTGACATGTGACTCTATTGTCAGGCACTCTGACTCTTCACTATCATGGCTGAACAAGGAGAGGGTTTCAGTGAGTTGTTTTTTTAGGTGCCAGAAATTCTGACTTGAGCAAAAATTCCTGAGGATTATGTAATGATATATGATAGAACTTTCCATGCATGCAACAAATGTAGGTAACACACTAATCCTTCCCTCACCTCAAATGATGCCTAGATACAAAAACAGATAACTGGCTTTGATAATTGGTTAAATGACTAGTTCCATGCCAGGGGGAGTTAGTATGGGTTTGTGTGTCATAAGGATGCTCAGCAGTCCTGTTAAGGATGGCCTATAGCTCTCAGTTCAAAGGTTTCATATACTGACTAAAACATTTGCTGTCCCCAGTGTTTTTTTTTTTTTTTTGTTGAAAGAGTCCAGTTACCGACATTGCAATGTTACTATCATAGTCTTGAAATCGAATCATATTAAGGTGTTTTTCACCAATGACAGAAGGATAAATAATGAATGTCTGCATTTGGAAAACATCCATGTCTGTATAGTTACTAAAACTTGGTTTACATGTAAAGAGAGCACTCCCTTTTTTACCAATGGTTTGTAGTTCTCATGCCTTCAGACCCAAGGGCAGCTGTGATGGAGTCTTCATACTTGTCAAGGAATACATCACCTGTAGGCATATCCCCTAGGAACTCACAAACTGAATTAATTGACCTACAGATCACTCTTGATAGGATAAGCTATTAACATATAACTTATTACAGAACACATTCTTTGTCTTCTGATGACCAGCTAAAATTCCTTAGTGTTCAGAATAATCTCCAAATTAGAGAAACTCCCTTATTTTGAGTGACTTTAACTAACCTTCATTAAACTATGATACTTATACCACAAACGTGTCTTGTCAAAAATTCCTATCCTTAATAATCAAAAAATCCCTTTGAACAAATGGCAAATAAAGTCACTAGAGGTCACAACATTCTTGACTTGATTCTTGTGAACAGGACTGCCTTTTTCACTACTCCTCTGATACTTCCGTCCCGTCACATCTGAGCACAAACTTGTGATCGTCTCATTTAACATCACAAAAGCTCCTACAGCAAACCCTAAAACCCTAAAGGGCGATAAACAGGGCAATCTCAATCTACTATGTGATGAAATATCCAAATCCACTAAAGATTATACCTTCCTGACTTGAATATAGCAACAAGTTTCACTAAGGAATTATACACCCAGAGGGGACTTTAATAAAGTCTACACTGTCTTGTTTTCCATGTAGGCATCATGCCACTCTGCTTACATGAAAGTAAGCATGATTTAGATTCAGTAAAGATAGCTGGGCAGCACACACACACACACACACACACACACACACACACACACACACACACACACACACACACACACATGCACACACACGTGCCAACATGGAAATATGCATGGCATGCAAATCACCTCATAAGCAGGTGAATACCATGCAAATGAATCAGGTAGAGCAATCCAGCAAGCAGATAAGCAGTTCTGCAGACCCCCGTGTCAGTGTCCATAGTGTACATGGAAAAAGTCCCTGTAAAGGAATGTAGACAAAAGGGGCTGCAAAAAATGTATGTAGATGAACAGAAATGGCATAGCACATAGAGATATGAATGAAACTATCCACCATGTGTCTGAAAAAACAAGAAAAATAAGTTAAAATATATATTTTTTAATAATCTGTGCATGTTTGCACAGCACACTGTAATGCACAAATATGGCTCATTAAAAAAATAAATAATAAAAAGTTAGAAAAACAAAAGAAATATTATGTGACAGAAATGTATCACAGGACCCTGCATGGAGTATCTGCAATGTTATATTGGTGCTGCAGCTAACATGGTAGGGCTTTGAACTGTGTTGCTCCCAGGGTCTGAGCATGGATCCCTATGCAAATGAGGGTGCATTGCTGAATAGCACAAATGGGTATACGTGTCCACATATCTCCTCCATGTTAGCAGAGAACCATCTTGGTGTACACACATGAGGTAGCTGACATCAAAGGAGGGTGTGTCCAATAGCTTCTAAGCTGATTTGAGCTTAGCTGTGGCTGTTTGCATGGTACACCATCATGCTAAGCCTGGAAGTATTGGGGGGGTGTACACTAAGTGCTAAGGTTTGTTTACCTATGGGGTGCGTGTTCGTGTGGTGCACCACAGTGATGAGTGTATCTAAAAGGCAATGACATATTAATTATGTCTGACCCCTGTTTAACTTAAACTAGGGCCATTAAATGATGTTAATGATATACTAGACAGGTGGAATGCATCATATGTAGCCAATTGCACAGTTAGCAACTATAGCAGACCACTATAAAATCTGCATACACCCTGCAGTCTGATTTCCCCCCCATATCTGCACCATTGGAGTACAGACTTGGAAATGTTATCTGAAAGAGTGCTAGGGGCTGCTGCAGGTCTGCTACATCTGAATATGTTAGATGCTGAAGTCAGTGCTGCTGCTGCTGCTGGTGCTGATAATGGGCCTAAGCAGAGAGGGAGAGGAGTGTTCAGGCCCAGGGTAACCTTCCAGGAGCTACATGAGCTGGAGATTGCAGAGTGTTACAGGGTGGACAGGGACATACTACAAGAACTCACTGAGCTCTGCTGCCCTCAACTCAGACCCAGACCTAACAGAGGGGAACCTATTCCAGTGGAAACAAAGGTATGTATAGCCCTTAGGCTAATAGCCACAGGTACCTTCCAAAGACAACTGGGGACATGATGGGTGTCTTCCAGCATCAGCATCCAGAGTACTCAACCATTTCCTGGATGCCATGTTACCACATGCCAGTGAGCACATTTTCCCCCTCCCCTAAGGCGAGCGCCAGCAATATGCAACACTTCTACCATGTAGCAAACTACCCTGAGGTACTGGGTGCCATAGATTGCACTCATGTACACATCAAGGCAAGTAGAAACACACAGTAAATTACAATTTCCCTTAAGAGCACACAGAGATCATAGTCAGTCTGGGGCTGGTTTTTCCCTCTTTCTCCAGATCCCCAACAAGACTCCCCACTGGCACAGCTATAGGGTTAAGATCTCAGCCAAGTGGTCAAGCCAAAACCTCCAGCACCTTCTCTGTCAAACCAATGCTTTGTGTCCCTGCCCAAGTAGCTGACACACACACACACACACACACACACACACACACACACACACACACACACACACACACACACACACACACACACACACACACACACACACACACTTTGAGATTTAATTTATATACAAACATACAGACACTCCTGGGGAAGGTTGGCACAGGTTCACTAGCTATGTCCCCTTCTGCCCAGACTATAAGGTAGTACCAGCTGCCACCAACCACCCTTACTTATCAGCTACTATAAGACCCTTGTCAAAGGGTGACCAATTCTACTGTGTAATGTACTATTATCCAAATGGTAGGTGTGTCCAAGACTAAGGCTATTTAAGAGTGGCCTGTACAGTGTTACCAAATACATGCAAGTAATCTAAGAGTTTAAATAAACAAAACCAGCCACAATTAAAAGGTTTAAATATTTTTAATAATAAATAATAAAAGAACAAGACGATACTCAATAACTCAATACAGTGACAACAGAGTTTAGACTCACAGGAAATATTATAAAATAACATTGCAGGACAGTCTCACATAAATACAGAAAACACTGATCTTACTATTTTCCTATATATCGCTAAGAGAGATAATGTGATCCAAGTCTTACTTACAGAGCAAGGCAAGATGAGATGTTTACAGGTCCAGAGACAAATACAAATGCATTGACTTTCTCTCTGAGATAGTTCTTAAGTTACTAACAAACATTTCTGCTGGGCTATCTCAGATTATATCATTCTTGCCACCTCTGCCTTAGTTTCCAGGCCAACAAGATCTTAAAATTTAACATGTCTCTATGAAAAATACTTATCTCTCAGATGTACAGCTGATAGGAAGCCACAGAGCAATACAAAAACACTTTACATGTGAAACCTAGTAATTATCTCTGTCTCAAGACAATAGAAAGAAATCCCCTAGCACTAGATATCCTGTCTGTTAGCTGAGATAAACTAACTTTATAACACTTTCTAAAACTCTTTACTTATTTTCTTAGAGTTTACAAGTTAACTCTCTATATTCCAGCCTTTACCATCAACACATACATTTGCATAGGCATGTAGTTTATACACATTTCTGCTCTTTTCCAGCAGGGAGCACTGTAGTTACATTCTTGAAGCTCAGTACAGAACATATAGTTGTCTTACATTTGTAAGACCATCCTATGGATCATATTAATATTTACAAATAACATAGGGTTATTTACAAAATTCTAGCTTGCTGGGCTGGCAGCTTCACATTATGGACATGCTGCATGTATGCAAAGGAATATAGTGGGCTATTTGGAGAGATGTAACATCCACATGGGACTAAAAAATAGTATGTCTCCCGTAATATTCATCTGGCCTCATAGGTTCATAGGTAGGTACTAGGTTATCTGCCCGAGGGCATTTATAAGCCTAGCCAGAGTGTATCATCTTTTACCGCCCCATTGATTAATTAACTGAGCCTCTGTCAAGAAGAGCCAATGAAGTGATCCCAGGGGTGTATTTTCTGTTACCCATCCACTCGTCAAGGTTCTCTTGAAGAGTGTTAGTGAGGGGCTCTGCCTAATGTAGTTAGGAATTTTGTTCCAAAGCATGGGGACTCTCTGTGACAGGAATCTATCCCTCCAGCATGTTCTTTTTATTGTTATGGCAAGGTTTAGTTCACTAGAGCGAGTGGCTCACAGTGACTTGGATTTCTTTAGGTGGAGCATGTCCATCAATTCTGAGTTGGACATGGCTTTGTGAGTCAAGCAGAGATCACCTCTGAGTAAGCGATATGCAACTGAGTACAGCTGGAGTTTTTCCAGTCGGGCTGCATAGGACATATGTTTAAGGCCAGTAATCCTCTTGCTGAGGTACTTTGTGGTCTTTCCAGTTGTTGGAAGTGTCTTGTGAGGTACATCCCAAATGGGGCATTGTACTCTATGATGGGTCTGATGAGTGACGAGTAGAGGGGCACTATAACCTCTTTATTTCTAGATGCAAACCCTTTAATAATTAGATGGGCTACATACAAGGATTTCCTAACTACTTTAGCAATATGATTGTCAAAGGAGAGATTACTATCTACCTGGGTCCCCAGATCTCTTATTACCTCTCTTGTATTAAGGGGGCTGCCACCTATGTGGTAATTCATGGGTGTTTTGTTTTTCCCAGACGGGATGACTACGCATTTTCTGGCATTTAGCTTGAGAACCTGATTTGACATCAGGTATCCATCTCAGTAAGGCCCTTTTGGAGAATGTCCGTGTCAGCAGGAGAGTCACTTATGGCTCCCAGTTTGCAGTCATCGGTGAACTTGGTTAGCCGTAGTCCTCTTGTGTTTGCCTGTACTTTTGAGAAGTATATGCCGAACAGTAGGGGTCCCAGGACCGAGCCTTGTGACTGGTTTAGAGTCGAACCTGGAGCCCGCTATTCGTACCTGTAAGCCAGTTGGCAACCCATCTTGTGACATAGGGGTTTATGTTCAGGCTGATGAGTTTTTCTATAATTCCCAAGTGGGGAATGGTGTCAAAATCCTTGGTAAGGTCAAGGTAAGCTGTGTGAACTTCTTTCCCCTCATCTATGGCCTTGGTGACTGTCTCGAAGAAGTCAACCAGGTTTAGTAGGCATGATCTGCCCTTAACAAAGCTGAACAGGGTCAGGTCAAGTGTTTGGAGGTTCCCAATGTCTTTGTTAATGAGTTCCATGATGATGCACTCCATAGCCTTGCAGACCAGGCTAGTCAGGCATATGGGGCGATAGTTACCAGGGTCAGTTGTGGCCCCTCCTTTGTGGAGCAAAATAACCGTTGCTGTGCGCCATTCTATGGGCACGTAGCCTGTGGTTGAACAGTGTGTTTAGGTGGGGGGGTTAGTTCATTCTGTAGTTCATGCAAGACGCAGCCTGGGACACCATCTGGCCCCATTGATGCTGTGCTTTTGGCTTTAGAAAGGGCTGTTTTCACCTGTATGTCTGTGATTTCCAGGACACTACACTTTTCCGGTATTGTTGTGGGCCCTTTTGGGGGTGAGAGAGGGGTAAAGTTTGCACTGAATCTATCTTCCAGGATGTTGGCAATATCAGTGGGTTCAGTATATTTTGTGCTATTTTGTACTAGCTTAGAGCATATCTGCAAGTTGCCACTTAAATTCTTGACATAGCTAAAGAAGGCTTTGTGGTTATCTTCAAATCCTTGACTATTTTTCTTTTGAAGTTAGCCTTGGAGGATTTTATGAGGGACCTTAGTTTCTTACTGATACTGATCAGGGATGTCTTTCCTTCTTGGGATTTGCTTTTTTTCTGAACTAGTTTTCTCCTTCTATTGTATAGCCTGTTTATGGCAGAGGTCCAGACTGGTTTCCTTCTCTTAGGGGAGTGAGTCTTGGTTTTGCTAGGGATGGCATGATCCATGCATAATTGTAGGTGCTCCTAGAGTGCATTTGTAAAGGTTCCTGCATCTTGGACACTGTTATCCTTTAGCATGGGGGTTGTGAAACTTACCACCTCTGTCTTAAGTAAGGTGAAGTTTGCTATAGAAAAGTTTTTCACTGTGGTTTCCTTGTTTAGAGGTGGTGGTGTGGTGTGGACATCAAGAGTGATTAGTTTATGGTCTGATCTAACCAGTGACGGGTTGACCTCCAGTGTGGAACACCTGTCGCCCATGTTGGTGATGACCAGGTCCAATATGTTTTCACCTCATGGTTGGAATATTTACTACAGCAGTCACGGGAAATGTTAAACAGTGGGGTCATATGATATTTGCACTCCTGTCTATGCCAGCAGATCATGTGCTGTTCTTCCCCCATCCCCAACACATCAGTGTTCCCATACAAATGCTGTAATAGTAAGTTAGCAATGGTATATCAGCAGACCCGGAAATCTCAGGGCTGTGACATAGAACCCGATCACACAGTGTATGACTCACATAACGCAGGGATAACAATGTACATATGTGTGCTGTTGACTCTGTGATGAAGGACATATCTTTATCTGGCAGCCTGTGTGGCTCAGTGGGCTAGGGATTTTAGTGTAGGTAGTGGTGTTAATGGTTTGAATCTGGAAGTATGCACAGCTTTTGCATGTGAGGTATTACTATGCTAGTGTTTCCACAGAGTGGCATACATCTTGATCTGTTAGTGCAAGAAATCTGAACCAAGCCAGGAAGAATGGGGTGACAAAGGCCCAAAAATAGAGACAGACAGTACAGATTGTTCCAATTAACCTAGAAAGTTGCTAGTATGAAATCAAGTTGCATTATTACAGAATATCTGAATGATATAAAGTCTTACACTCAAGTGTTTGTCTGCAGTTAGCATTATTCATTGACTTCAATATACAATAATTTACCAGAAGACCACAAATGTATGAGGAACAGACCAGAAATATGAGGCAAAATTTTGGACATGTAGTGAAAATCTGTACAGTTGAAAGGTATGCAGACTGTCAGTCTGTGTGTGGAGTAACAGTATGAATCTCAGTCACATATTAAGTACAGCAGACAGCCAGGGAATGCCATGGACAATTTGAGGGAAGTGCAGTACTGCAGAAACAGGTGCAACTGGCAATGTTTGCAACACACAAAATCCTGGACTGGAGTACAGGTAGGTCTGGCCTGGACTCACCTTGTAAGTACTGACAGTCCCACTGGGCATGTTCCTACACTTAGTTAAAATGAGCACAATTCTGTTGCCTCATCATCAAAATGACCTGCGATGTGTAAATATGTCTGTACATACAGACATATACATATACATATCCATCTATTTCTATCTCTCTCTCACATAATTAGTATATCTATCACTATGTACTGTCAAATAGATATGTACATATATATATATATATATATATATATATATATATATATATATATATATATATATAAATATATATATATAGCTATATATATACATATATATATATATATATATATATATATATATATATATATATATCACAATGATATATAGACTCTCCACATGTATCTACATAACACCTATACATATCATACACATGCACACAGCTACATTTATAGAGCCATCCCTGTTATAGACAGATATATGTGTGAATGTATGCATTGTCCCACATACCATATTAATGGTGAATAAATATGCACTCACACATCCATACAGTTGCACAAACAAACCAAGCTAAGGGCGCAACAGTACATAATCCACTAACCTATAGACTTCTGTGCCTGCTGGATGTCACCATGTAGATAGACACAGGTGAGCAGGTGGTGTAATGTATAATGTTGTCAATGCATGCATGGACAGGGCACAATGTCCCTGGCCACAGGATTGCCTATCTAACTGCAATCAGCCACATATGGCCATACTGTAACTGTACACACATATCAAGGATAATAGCAGTTATCTCTCTGGTAGGACACTAGATGCAGATAACAGTATGAAGTAGTATCACTCTGCAGGCCACACATGCTGTGTAACACAAGCCTAGTTTGTGTAATTCACAAGTACTGTACCTGCAATCACATATCTAACAAATGTAAAATGTGGCACTGTGATAAGTACTGGGAGCGATAGTATATAACACTAGATAGGTAGGAGCTCTAATCTCACCCCAGCCAACTTGGTGTATATGACTGTGTGTGTTTATATATCTCCCTGCAACTCAACAGACATGGCCTCATGGGCTAGACACCTGCAATAATTGTGACCTTCTTTGGTCTTGTAACTAGCTGCTGGCTTCCAAACTGCCCTTCTCTAGAATGCCTGATGATGGCATCCACCTTAGTACTGCTGGCTAACAGTCTAACATCAGACAAAAGCTGTGGCATGTGCGATAAGTACTGTGAGCATATAGTGCATAAGATTAGATAAATAGGGGTTCTAATCTCACACCGCCCACTGTGGTGCTTGTGTATATCCATATAGCATATGTATGATAACCATTGTAACTTAGATATAGGTAGGGTTAGTATCATTTTAGTGGGTGATGTAGCCCCACAAATGACTGACCATAACAAGGGCTGTTGATATTAACAAGCATTATATGTTGTAAACTGATAGTACTAGCAGACATGAGGTGTGTTGCATGCATAGGGTACTGTGAGCTGTAATGTGTACCAGTACAAAGGTAAGTGCTCTAATCTACATACAGCCAACTTGTACTATGTGTGTGTGCCTTGGTGTGTCCTATATGCATTGAGTGGAAGTGGTGCTAGCCTGAATGTGGCCTTGTTTGTGTGTGAGGCTGTTGCAGCATTTTATAACATGTTTTGGCACCGTAGGACATGTGAACTTTACTAGCATAATGGACATACAGCCCTCACAATCAGAAACATTTTTATACTCTGGATACAGGATCAGCACATATTGCCCCAGTCCAGAGGGACTTGGGCAGTTGCCATATGTTGAGATAAAGGTCACCCAGCCAACCATACAGATGGCATGTGCTGATGTGTACTGAAGTGCTCTGTGTACCATTAGGCAGCATCTGTTTCAAGGGTGTGTTTAAGTCTGCTAGAAAATGTCTCCAACAAGTATGTAGTACTAACATCACATAGTAGGTTAATATCCTTATAGTGATTCATCCATCTACGATGCTTCCTACAGATAGGCAGCATATCCACTCCAGCAGGGTCACACCTTGCCCTGTATGCAATCACAGATCACCTCTGAGTAGTCTATATGCCACAGTCGGCAATGACACTCAGCTTGGAAAGGTACATCAACAAATGGCTTTTGCACTCAGATATTGGCATGTTGAGGGAAGAGTATGTGGAGGTTATCAGTATGTCACCTCCTGGTGATTGTGGCCTCTGCTATGCCATATGATTCCTGCCATACCACTGTAGAGGCATGGTAATCTGAGGCACATTAGGTGTAAACCTGTGTGGCCAGGTCTGTGTGCCCACTTTTCAACCTTGAGTATGTACATTACATGTTGGGACTGATGTGCTACTAACCAGGGACAATATTCTAGTGTCTGCACACTGCACACATTTGAGCCATTACACATGAAGGTATGAACACACAGTACTGCACCCTTTGACGGTCACTGTTTGTTAGGATGTGGGGATGCATTCATTGTTGTACCAACTATACCAACAGGTTTTGTGTGCAAATCTCAGACTGTCACTGCTATACTGAATGTGGCAGTCAGCACACCTATCATTGTGTGCAATGGCACCCTTGCCATGTCATGACACAGGCATACTGTACAACTGTAGCAGCCACACAGGTGCCATGGTACACCAATACACAGTGTATATAACATGTTCCATGGTGTCTGTGACCCGACTGTATAAATGTAATCTGTCTAGTAAAGGCTTTGAAGGGGATGTGTATGTCCCCATACAGAGAGGTGTCAGAACCCACTGTGTACCTCCCACATTGCCATGACAGGAGTAACAGTTCTCATGTGTTCTACACACCTACTACATCAATGTGGTATACACAGTGCATTCTGGAGAGACTGCTATGTAACACAAACAGTACACTACATGAAACATGCTCCCCATGCATTTAAAGCTTACATCTGCTGTGGCACACATCATGTGCAGGTTACACACTGGGATGCAGGACACAACAAGCATAAGTGATGTTGGCCAATTGTGCAAACCAGACACAGGATATTTGTAGATGGGTCAGCTTCATCACTACAGCTTGTAGATGTGTATGTTCTGAAAACCCAGGTGACACGTATCAAGGGTAGCAGACCTTATCACAAATTATGAATGCATGAGTACACTGATTGCCACCATTGTCCTTGTTAGACTGTTATACGCATACAAACCTATGGAGCCATGCATGTATACTGCTGTACCTTGCTGAAGTCATATTTCTGCTGTGCATACCGTCCTGTGCCACTTTATTTCTGCCATGTGTCCCTAGGTTATTGCCTCAGACTCCTGAAACAGAAACATACACAGATCCATGATACACCTATTGTTGTGTAACAATACTGTCAGTACAACATCATACAACATAAGGTACACACGAGTATGTTGCATACTCATGACACATAGCATACAGTATCTGTTGGTGACCACTACAAGTGGCATGGCAAAACAATACTGCATTACATAAGAACATGTCAAGTAATATAGTCATCCTGTGCATTAGATACATAGCATAATTTCCCTGCATCAATGGGTAGGATGACAGGGATGTGGCACAGGTATCATCACTTGTACAGGGTGTTGTGTAGGGGTGCTGGAGGCCTAGGCTGGCCCAAATTGGAGACAGCATGTGTGTGATTCAAGAAGGGGAGCGAGATAGATAGATGGACCATGTGAAGTTGTGTATATGTCTGTAGGTGACCTGCGTATGACAGTGGTGTGTGAACATGTGCGTGTGCAAAGTCAAGCTCAGTTCTAGCCCTACATGTGTGTATGTTGGACAGCTGTGGACCATACATGGTAGAGTTGACAGTTTACCATCTCTTGCCCTGAACACGGGAACTTGCTTTGCTAGGAGTTGCACTAGCACCATCAGACCCAAGGTCAGATTAGGTGCTAGCACCTGATGGTGACTGCTGTCTGCTGGGACTATGCCCCCACAGGACCACCTAGGACCATGAGCCCATTGTCTGCCATGTCATGGTGTGGACAGCACAATCCCCTCTGTAGCGCTGGATGCACTACCACTATGGGAGTGTGACTGTGCATGGCCATGTGGACTCTCAGCAGATGATGTTGCTGAACTATGTCCATGGGTCTGACACCCAACTCTAACCACACATTCCAGCACAGAAAATGTGCGATACAAGACAGACACTGTCTCAGCCAATCATCTGTCCAAGGAGTCAGAGAACTGATCCAGGGTGTCCCAAATGTGGTTGAGGCAGTCATAGATGTCAGACTGTGCTGCATTCATAACCCTAAGCATACATCTTGTGTTCCATTCAGAATGTGCCTCCATGATGGACCAAAACATGCACAGAGTAACAAGTGATGTGACACATGTAACAGGTGATGGACCGACCAGCAGTCCTCCTACAAGCACCCCTGTCAATCCGCCTGTGTGGGACTTCACCAGTTCTCTAGCTATGGCCAGTATCTACACTCAATGGAGCCATAGTTGCAACACTTTCCTGTGCAATGTCTTCACCCCCTGACTGTCAAATATGTGTAACCTGCGGGGACTAGGTATTTGTGGGCATACTGACTGTGTGCAGTGACAATGGGGTCTATATCACTTGGTTGAAATGGCAGAAGTTCGAACACCATATGTTCGAACTTCTAACCTCTAAGTGCAAAACCATCGAAGGCTTAGAACAGTGATTTCTTTTCCCAGGGAAAAAAATCGCTGTTCCAAGAAACACACACACACGACACAAGCACACCAAAAAAACAGCAATCCACACACATACACTTAAAATCCTACATCTACCCCTACACTAAACTGTACATACACTACTATCTATCCACTTACCTTAACCCAAACCCTAACCCTAAGGTCCGTCACTATCGCACACTCACCTGACCCGCGCCCTAACCCCTAACTCACCTGTCCCACCCTAACCCTAAATTCTGTCACTATCACACACCCACCTCACCTGCGCCCTAACCCTAACTCACCTAACCTGCACTCTAACCCTAACATTCACACAATTGCACACTTACCTGAAACCGACCTGTAACTTTCCACCACAGTGCTGAAAATCGTGAAGCCACAGAAATGGGCCACCAAACTCTTTCCCTGGGAAAGAATTCGGTATTCTGCTGCTTCGGGATAATCAGTTTTCGAACTTCACAGTTCGAGCATATGGTGTTCGAACTGCTGACGTTTCAACGAACTGATAGGAACCCATGACAATGGGGGCAGAAGAGGGATGTCCACCTCTGGGACAGATTCAGTCCCCAACAACCCCACCTGTGTCTCACTGTAGCCACCATCATCATCAGAGTCCAAAAAGACACTGACAACAGGTTGTGTGGGGGAGAGACTACAACCTCCCCCCTGTCACCTGTGAAAACCAAGACAAAACAGTACATTACTACCTGCACTATTATCTACAGAAAATCCACCAAGAGTCATAATAATGAGGATCAACAACTGCATTACCAGTCTCTCATCTTCTCATCTCTGCTTTCATGCACAACAGACTTCTTCATAACAAAGTACACATTCATCTCAAGGCCTGTATAACAAGCATGTCAGGTAAATCAAGTGAAACTTGACCAGTACAATTTACCTTTTAGTTATTCAATATGAAACCATACTTCATAAACCAACACATAAAACCCAGTATACGTATCTTAACAAAATTATACAAATACAGGTTTCAGTGCCTAAGGTATGTACTATCAGCCTTTTGGTTTTTAAAAGGCATGTCAACTTAATTGCCTTATGTAAACCAGGTGGCTTATTCACTCAACTATAATGTTTCTCTTCATTCAGCTACACTCCTGTGATTACCCACTCTAAGAATGTTAGGTAAATGTATGTTCCAGAGTGGAACATATAAACATTCTACTCTCTTTACACACAGACTTAAGTGTACATACGGTATTATTCTGACCCTTAACTTTAAAATCATATATATGTTCCATAACAAAATAGTATCAAGCTTACCAGGAGCCGGACCATGGCCTTAGACAACATCTGACGGACCGTAAAAAGTTGAGGGTGAGGTACTGTCAGTACCCTGTATGTTACATCACAATAAGGTAATACATGCATATATCTCACTTGTACAATAGCTACTGTGTTACCTGATGTATTAATGACATTCTGTGTATGACTGTAGAGCTGAGTTTAAACCCCACACCTCAAAGCAGATAGATCTGACACTCACATAAAAGTATGCACAGTCTGATACAATGATTGCTTCAGTATTACAATGGTGATCACAGTAAGCTTACCACAACTCTCCTCTGCTGTGGACACTGTGGCACCCACCTCCATGATATATAATGTGATAGATGCCTGGGAGCTGTCATATGTTCCTAGGTTTGCCATGAATTCCTCAGTGGCTGAGAGTGGTTGTTCTGATGCAGGCCCTCCACCAGTGACTGCATGATCCCTGGCTACATCAGCTGCTCTTTGTTGTGCAGCATTCACCATGTCTATTGCATGGTGTCAAATTTGTTCATATGTCCTGTTCTGGTGCTGCTGGCATTCACATCCCAGACAAGGTGTGCCCACAATGCAGCCCACTGTTCCCTGTTATGCCTCTCCCTGGATAGCAGGATGTGATTAGTACATCAAATATTATTTCATTCTCTGCTTCTGAGAAGGGGGCATGGCATCTATGGTACACTATTTCTGAAAGACAACACAAGGGGAACACATTACAGGATCAGATATGTGGATAGACATCCACTATGTACAGATATGGCAAGGACCAAATGTCTGGCACTATCCACTGCTTGCTCACGCATGTCATACAACACAGTATGACAACATACTACATGTGTGGATACAACCGAGATAGTATCAATACTGAGGTATTTCCCTGTGTGCCATGACAGATTCTGCTGTATGATCATACACCCAACACTCCAGTCTACTTGATGTGTCCCCTAAGGCCAACCACCCAATAATATGTCATAAGACCAGTGCCAGACAAATAATAGGGCGCTATTACAACCACTATAAAAGGGACAGTCCAACAACACCAGTGAGGCACAATGACAAAAGACAATGCAACCTTGAAGTATTGTACATCCCCTGAAGGTGTAAGACAGCAGGATATCAATGACACGTCATTACCACAAATCTATGACAGGCTTACTACTGTAATCCCTATTCCCCATACCTCTATCATTCCACCTGCATTCTGTTATACGCAAAAACAGTTACATACCTGGTGGAGTACAGTACTCTTCTGTTCAAATGTGCTAGTAGTAATGTTTTACAAAGCTATGCTCTGTGTAAAGAATGTCTCATACAGAATGTTTCTCCATAGCCAGCTGTTTGCATTTTTAACATGATTTTCAAACAGATAATAACAGGTAATTGAATTACTTTTTTTAACAGATAACTGCCTCTAAATCAGTCTGTGATTCTAATATAATAATTGCAACCAAAACTGCTGAATTGCACTATCATTAGCCAATGACATGCAACCATTCTGCAATATATAAGGCCTTCATGTAGACCAGGGCCCCTTTCTTAGCTGTTGCGATGGGCGTTACTGGAGTGAGGAGACTACATGATCAGATAGGTAGGCCTGTAGCAAAACCTTTACATAGAGTTGTGTGTACCACAGGCTGCTGCTGCAAGTAATAGACATAGGCTGAGACTAGAGAACATCAAGCTGTATGTGTATCTGTATCAGCTGTGTCAGCCTTCTTGTAGAGGCAGAGCCAGGCTGAGGGTACCCTTTACATTCCAATTAAGGCATGTGTTTAAGGTACGTATGTTAGGCAACTGTGTCAATAACAGAGTACTAGGTGACAATGTGACATACAGTAATGTTATACAGATATGTGAAGTGTGTCCCTACCTGCAGGCCTGTGACTTCTGGCACTGAAAGGCAGTTATTTAGTTTGCAATGCTTTTTGTGGATAAAGAGTGCAAGAGTCATTTATTAATTGCTGTCTTCACAATAATGTAATTGAAATGCAACACTGGATTTGAACCCAGGACTGTGTGTGGCAAAATGTACTGAATGACAGGCATTTAACAGACTGAGCTACTGAGTATCTGCTGTAGCAGGTGTACTTGCAAAATATACGTGCACATGTATAGGCTGTGGTAAACATTTTCTACATCCATCAGTATGTGCATGGCTTTATATGGATGCATTTCTGCATCAGAGTCCCAGTTGAACATGTATTTTGCAAAAACTGACGGTAATGCTACTCAGTGCTAGAGGTTTCAATCTCAAAATGCACTCCCTCGAGGCACTCCTTAAAATGGAGAACATCGATATCTGTGCAGTGACTGAGACCTGGTTCAAGGCTCCAGAGAACACCCCTGCATTACCAGGCTATAACACATACCACACTTTTTGGCCACTTAACCTGGACCAGAACACCAAAGGCGGAAGTGTGTCCATATTCATTAAGGATATCCACACCTCCAGGCTAGTCGCTCAGCATAATGCATCCGAGGTTATCCAATTGCAACTAACTCTTTTCTTGATATACTGGAAAATATTAGGGTTCAATCAAACACCCTAATAATGGGAGATTTCAACTACCCCACCATTAACTGGGAAAACTACTCATGTACCAACTCCTTCGCTCAACGCTTTCTGGAGTTCGTAAATTCCAATGCCCTGGATCAACTTATCCACACCTCCACCAGGGGCAGCAATATCCTAGACATAGTCATTACCAACATGTGTGACCAGTGTTCTACACCTGATGTCAACTCCTTGTTGGTCAGATCCGACCATATGCTAATCACCCGAGATATCCACATCCCGCCCCCACCCCCATTTGGAAATCATGGTAAAACATTTCTCCAAAGCCAACTTCATGCTTCTTAAAACAGAAGTGGCAAACTTCATGACACCCATGCAAATTGACAATACAGTTATGACTGCTGAATCCTACATAGATGCACTTTATAAGCACTTACATGAGTGCATGGATCGTGCTATCCCAAACAGAACCAAGACGTTATCCTCCAAAAAAAGGAAGCCAATCTGGTGGTCTCCTGCCATAAACAAACTGTACAACAGAAGGAAGAAACTGTTGCAAAAGAGAGTAAAATCCCATGAGTGGAGGAGTTCCCTGGTCAGCCTCAGTAAGACGCTGAGATCCCTTATAAGATCCTCCAAAGTTAGCTATGAAAACAAAATCAACACTGATTCTAGGGACACACACAAAGCATTCTATAGCTATGTCAAGAATCTCAATGGCAAGACCCAGATCTGCTCTGCGTTACAGCACAATGGCATGAAAATTACAGAACCAACTGATATTGCCAACACCCTGGCAGATAGGTTCAATGCTAACTTTACACCCCTTTCACCCCCTAAAGGGCCCATATCTATACAGGAAGAAGGCAGAGTCCCTGTAATGACAACTACGCAGGTAAAAGCTGCACTCTCTAAAGCCAAAAATACAGCATCCATGGGACTGGACAACATCCCAGGCTGCGTTTTACACAAACTTCAGAACGAACTGGCTCCCCACCTAAGCACCACATTCAATCATAGTCTCACATCAGGATTTGTGCCCACTGAATGGTGCACAGCAACAGTTTACCCACTCCACAAAGGGGGAGCCACCACTGATCCCGGGAACTATCTCCCTATTAGCCTGATGAGCCTGGTTTGTAATGCCATGGAACGTATCATCATAGAACTCATAAATAAAGACATTGGTAACCTCCAAATCCTGGACCCCACCCAGTTCGGGTTTGTGAAAGGCAGATCATGCCTCCTGAACCTGATCAACTTCTTTGAGGCCGTCATCAAAGCTGTAGACGAGGGTAAGGTGGTTCATACAGCCTATCTTGACCTTGTCAAGGCATTCAACACCATCCCCCATTCTAGAATTATAGCTAAACTCACTAAACTAGGTATAAATCCCTACATCACAAGATGGGTTGCCAATTGGCTCACTGACAGAACACACACTGTAAAAGTTGCAGACTCCAAATCTGATTTCAAACCAGTGACAAGTGGAGTACCGCAGGGTTCAGTCCTGGGTCCTCTCCTGTTTGGTATCTACTTCTCTGAAGTACAAGCTAAAACAGAAGGCCTTTGGCTAATGAAGTTCACAGATGACTGCAAACTAGGAGCCATAGCTGAGTCCCCAAATGATGTAGACATCCTACAGAAGGGCCTCACTGAGACAGATGCCTGGTGTCAGAGCCATGGCCTCAAGCTCAGTGCCAAAAAGTGCATTGTCATCCCCTTTGATAAAAACTCTCTACCCATGAACTACCACATAGGCGGCAGTCTACTAAATACCGAATGTGTGATAAGAGACCTGGGGGCTCAGGTGGACAGTAGTCTCTCCTTTGATAATCATATCACCAAAGTAGTCAGGAAATCCTTCTATGTGGCACACTTCATCACAAAAGGGTTCTCATTTATGAAAAAAGAGGTTATTGTTCCCTCTACTCAACACTCATTAGACCCATTATAGAGTACAATGCCCCTTTTGGAATGTACCTCACAAAACATCTGCAGCAGCTAGAAAGGCCACAAAAGTACCTCACAAAGAGGATTACTGGTCTCAAACAGATGCACTACACTGACTATTTCAAAAATCTCCAGCTTTACTCCATAGCATATTGCCTACTCCCAGGTGATCTCTGACTAACATATAAGGCTATGTCAAACCCAGAGCTGTTGGACACGCTACACCTAAAGAAATCCCAATACCTCCGAGCTACATGCTCTAGGGACCTAAACCTTGTCACTACAATAAACAGGACATACAGGAGGGATAGATTCCTGTCCCAAAGACTTCCCATACTCTGGAACAGGCTACCCATCTATGTCAAGCAAAGTTCTTCATTAGCACTCTTCAAGAAAAATCTTGATAAGTGGATGGGAAATAGGAAATACACCCCAGGGATCACTTTTGTGGCTCTGCTCAACAGGGGCACAGGAAAATAATTTTCTTGGGTGGCATAAGCCAGGGAACCTTGTTGGCTAGGCTTACTTAGGCCCTTGGGCTTATAGACTCGTACCTACCTATGAACCTATGAACCTATTAATGCCTTAGCAGGTGGCATTCTACATGTTGCTGATAAAAGGGTACATTTACCTGCTATCACAGGCCTCAGTTGGATCCATCATCATGTCTTTGGCTGCCTATTGGTGTACTATTGCACCAGAATCCAAGGTACACTCCCATTTTTTCCATTGCCTTTTATTCCAGTTTGCACAATGTGGCATGGTGTGCAGCTCCACTGAAACATGCATAATGACTGTAATTAGCAATTACTTTATTTTGTTTAAACCACCTGCTTAAAGGAAGAGCTGTGTGGAGTAGTGGGTTAATGCAGTGTGCTGCAGGTGTGATGGGCTCCGGTTCGAAACATGGCAGAGGTGTTTATTTTGTACATGTGTCTTACAATGTTATAAACACATACAGTCATTATAGCTCTATTTAGCTGAACCTAGTGAAGCTGCATGGCACAGTGCATCATGCAGCTCCACCCTAAAAAAATATAAAGAAAAGAAAAAAAGAGGATATAGGAAAGTAGTGAAATGGTAGCAATCAGGGGGAAAAACATAGTGAAAGACATGGAGGGATGTGCAAGAAGGGTGTAAGAAAGAACCATCGCTATCCAGTTCTTGTACAGCAACAACTGTGCACCTAGACAGAATTTGTAGATGAATTTGGACTCTCAAACCCAAGAGAGAGGGGCGAGGACAACATAACTGCATTATCAACCCAATTGGACCAAATTACATGTGTCCAGTGGACACGTGTGCAAAATGGAGAGCTATGTATGGGACGAAATTTTATTTTTTGGACAGGTGCCAATTTTCTTTTTTTAAGTTGAGAGTGGAATGTTGGGGAAAGGAATTAGGTACATGTGGGGAAGGTAAGTTGGGTAGGTGAGGATGCATTTGCAAACAGACAAGACAGACAAGACAGCAAACAGGGGCAGTGTGCGACACGAGGAGGGTGAACACCTTGGATAAGGAGGGTGTTGTAGAATTCAAGTTCCATGTGCCTCCAGATGGCAGCAGCATGGCTCACATCCCCAAACGTGGGCCTGTTGGCACTGCTTCTTCACTGCCCCGGAGGTGGCAATGCTGGAGGCTGGGCACCAGGGTGAGGCTGCCTCACCAGGTTGACCAGCATGTCCACAATGTGGTGCATGCAGTGGTCATAGCCACTGTGGACTATCCTGTGCACTAAGACAGGCAGCTCAGCCCAGGTGAGAATGCCCCCTCTCCCACCACTCTCAGAGGGGGACCTGTCCCTGTCTGGTGAGGTGGCACTACCCGACGCCGCTAGTATTGTAGGGGCAACAGAGGGTGACACCACCGGTCTGGGTCCCAGATGTACTGGGACCCAGTGCCACAGCCGGTTAAGGCAAGGTTGGTGGATCAGCTGGAATTGGCCTACTTTGATGTGCTATGGTAACTGATGTATAGAAATAAGTTGAGGTTAGCATTGAACATCATATTAATTAGCCCACATACATAGCAATGTATGTTATGTATGACACAACATAAAATAACAGAAGAGTCAGTATGTTAACAGCATGCCAGTAACACTTAAAGCACACAGTTAATTTATCAAGATATGTCAATATGAAAGCTTAATAACACATAACAATAACAAACCACATTTCCCAAAATATTGTTATTTTAACAATATATGTTAATACTAAGCCATAATAATACATAACAATATTAAATACATGCAGATAGTGGTGGGGGTAGAAAGAAAAACAATCCATTAGTGACATTGCAGATTATATCCCTGAAAACAGTAGTAATATTAACTGTACAAGTGTGCATTGTCAGTTTTGTGCACAGGTACTACAAGTCTCCTATAGGTTATGTAGCACATACATACCTCTGAAGCTGTTTTGTCTGACAGTATAGGCCAAGCAATAACAAATGTAGGTACACAACTATACAGAACACTTGCACATCATGTGGACTTAAATAACCACCAAGGTGTTCTGTAAGCAGGTTTGGTAATATTTTGCTTTCCAGGTAATCATTTCTGTGGTTGTCCTGTGACAGACAGATTATGCAATATTAATTACAGTACAAGAAGTCATGACACTTGAGATGCATTTTTGTGTACAGTTCATAAACTAGACAGCCATCATGCCTTAGTTGCCAGGCATGGGAATAGAACCCAATAGCTGTGATTGCAGGGGACATCTCCATATAATGTAATAATTGACTTCAGCAACTTAGTACAGACATGCAAAGAATACAGCCATACTGAAAATAGACAGATTTATTTATGAATCAACAATGCTGGTGAACACGTTATTCTTATTGATTTAAAAACTCTGTGAAATATAAACACAATATCTGCTCATAACATGGGCTACCTCACTTATACACCTTTTGTTCCTGGGGAGAGAGAAAATGTGAGTGGTATGTGACTGATAGTGTGCTGCAGATAACCTTGAACCATACTATGAGTTTAGCAATACAAGTTACAGGACATCTTTTGCATCCTAGAACTATTACAGTGTTCTAAATGACTGCACTGACAGTAGCACACGCATGCATGGAATACAGCTGTACTGCATATATTAAAACAGCTTGCATATTGATAAAACAGAGGAAAAATTACTTACATATTTTTGGATCATTTCCTGCTCTAGCCTCTTGGACCCAAATGTCAAAGGATCCCTTCTTTCTCCTTTTCAGGCCATCATAATGGTGACAACACTGCTCACCTGTGCTGGGGATACCAGTAACACTGGTGATTTCCCTGGCCAGACAGTCCCAGGCCTCTACCTTACCCTCTGAGCCCTGGAATCTGCCCTGCTTCAGCTGAGGTTCATGATTTTTAACAAGGATCCCAACCATTACCCTGGACTCCTGAATACCCCACCTCTGCACCTGAAAGTGCACACATTCGCCAACACCGCCAGCCATAACAACAGCTGATTGAATTCCAATGACTGTTGCAGAATTCCCACCTATTGGGCTTAATTTAGGCTTTCTCACCCTTACACATCATTCAGCAACATTGAAAAAAGCACTGCATCACTTAGTAGACAAACCAGCTAAGCAAATCCAAGCAGCAGAAAACCTCGCAGAACTGTGGTTTTAGCAAGGCTTAGCACTGCACAAACATTGGTAGCTGTTAACATGTTTATGCACTGCTTGGCATGAATAAGCAGTGCTTAGCAGAGTGCAGCAGTGCCAGAATTCACAATAGTTTAATTTGCAGGCATATTCTGCCTGTGATGGATTCAAACCCATGACCTACTACACATAAGACCATAACTCTACCCATGTAGCTAGTTAGATGTTATAAACTCTAGTATACCTTCACATATACTACTAGGCTACCTGTTAGTGTTGCTGAGCACTGTGCCATGCTACTCAAACATGCTTAAACACACCTATAAATAAATAATTAATTCCATCTGGTTTCTATTTTTAGATGTCTGACAGCTGCCAGCTATGTATGTATAAGCTCTACTCGGCTCTGCTGTGCTCCACGCTGTGCAAACAGCAATTAAATAAAAAATAGAAAAAAAATTAATTATGATAATTAATTACACCCAGTTTCTATTTTTAGAAGTCTGGCAGGTATCAGCTGTCTATATGTGAGCACAGCTTGGTACTGTAGCGCTCTGTGCCATGCTGCACAATCATGCAGTTAAAAAAAAGAAAACAACATAAAACATAAAAATAACATATTATACATTTGATACACTTCACAAAATTATAACAGTGGCAGGGAACATTACAGGAAGACACAGCCACTACACCTCTCCCTACACTGATTCAATATCCATGTTCCTCAGCTCTGCCTGGGCAGCGAGCCATCATTAATATGCACAGCGCACTGCCGCGAGGTACCATGGCCATGTATATGGATACATTCTGTACACTATGCCTACATGGATTTTATTAAATCCTGGGGCCACTTAGACAAATGCTTAGAGCTAGCATTCTCTGCTAGAAATAACTATCATGGGAAACTCAAAAAAATCAACTTAGCATTCAATCCCCATAAATAACTAAATAAACAAAAGAAAAAAAATGTCATAAATTATTTAGTAGATTCAAAACTCGTCTTCTCATGAATAATAATAAAGGCATTTAAAAAATGAAAGAACACACCATTAGTTCCCTGAATGGAGTCCATGAACACTGGTTGCCCTTCAAAATCAAAAATAATTATAAATCCTTTTTTAGCTATGTTAGAAAACTAAAAACAATAACTTAGATTTCTCTGAACTTATTCATAATGACATCTATTCTGTACCAATAGACATTACCAATATCCATGCATAAAATTTAGTGCCAACTTTACCTCTAGATTCTATTCAAAGCCCTAAAATATTTGAATCCCTTACTCCCTAATTATCTCTAAAGATCAATTTCTGAGAAACATAACCAAGACCAAAAATACTTCCTCCATGAGGCCTGACAATGTAGCTGATTGTTTAATTAATAGAGCTAAACATATCCTTGCAGGCACACTTTTCAAATTGTTTAACCTAAGTTTAGCTATTGGTTTTGTTCCTGATAAGTGGTGATTCCCCCTCCTTAAGGGTGGCCTTACAACCAGTCCAGGTAAATTCAGTCCCATCAGCCTCACAATCCTTAACTGAAAAGCATTGGAACATATTACAACTGACCTCATTAAGTGTAATATCAAGAATCTTGTTATATTTAACACCCAATTTGGCTTTTTGAAGAATAGAACCTCTCGATTTGATTTGGTAAACATTTTAAAAGGGTAACAGGGTTGCAGATGGTGCCATGTGGTACACACAGTGTATCTTGACCCAGCAAGGGCATTCAGCACCATTTATCATGCTAGCATGTTACAATAGTTAAATGCTTTAAAACTGACCCATATGTAGTGCATTGAATAACAAACTTTCTGAAAGATGCAGCTCACACAGCATACAGTGAAGGTTATCTCATCAGAATGTATGAAAGTGATCAGAAGTTTCCCTCAGGGCTCAGTTTTGAGCCTCCTCCTTTTTGGTATTTACTTCACAGATCTCCAAGCTAGGAGCCAAGATCTGGCTAACAAAGTTTGTAGACAACTGCACACTGAGTAATTGTTGCTAAGTCAACTTGTGACACCCAAACCGTCCAGAATGAACTCTCCCTACTAAACGCTTGATGTGTTTAAAATGGACTTAGAAATTAAATATTAAAATTTATAGCATCATCATTTTTATTAGACAACCCATCCTCTTATTATAATGTATAGACAGCACACCACAAAATGAAAAATGTAGCCTGGGACCTAGATACTTGGATTGATAACTCTCACTCTTCTGACTATTGAATATTTATTTAGCCTAGTTAATTGCTATCACGCCATTATACTCAGCATTTATCAGGTCAGTTACTGAGTACAATGAGCCTTTGGTATGTATCTCACTAAAAATATAAAATAATTAAAAAGGACTCAAGGGCTAAAGTCCATGAGCTACCAGGAGAAGCTGGAAGATCTATAGGTTCATAAGTGATTACTAGACTAATGTCCTAGGAAGCCTTTTTAGGCCTAATCTTGTTTCCTAAATGTATCTGAAAAATGTTGATATCCTAGTGTTATTTTAAGTGGTATATGTAGACTTGGGCATGGGTGGGCAATCATTTATAGACTGTTGCTATTGCACAGAGACATAATTGCCAGACCAGGGGTACATTTTCAATTCTCCTTTTCACTGGCCCAAGTTACACTTGAATTGGGTTAGGGAAGATTTCTACATCATATGAATGAGAAGCCTGTTCCAGAGAAGGATAGTCTCCGAGAAACATACCTGCACCTCTGACAAAAAACATCATGACTTTATTCATTGTCTTGCAGACTTTTGAGGGGAAAGCTCTGTCTCACTTACTGTGCAGTTAGAGACATAATTGCCCTGGACCTCCTGTTTCCCTGCAACTCCAATGACTCCACCAATATTAGAACCAAGGACCCAAATCATCACAAAAAGATAAGCAAAACATGATTGAGGGACAGGTTTTTACCCCAGCACCTCACAAAACACAAAACATGTCTGCATGTTAACCAGCATGACACACTGTCTTCCTTTAAACTTATAAATACAAACTATGCTAGGCTTCAGGGTACAGCCCATACCCCACAGCTTACCATAGTTTGTATTTACTGGTTTATTTACTTTTAGTTTTATGGTTTGTTTTTTCTTTAAACTTAAACTAAACTAAATGACCAGCTGTGTATCCACAAATTTTCTCTGAGATTGATTTGTATAGCCCTCTGGTAGAGAGGAGGTGTGAGTCAAGTGAGGATACTGGCAAGGAATGAATGGTCATAAGGCTCAGTGGCCTTGTAATGTGTATGAATCTATGAATCTGTGCTTAATTCTGTCTTGTACTGAGTCATACTTCAGGGTTATCCATGAGTTCTCCTTTAGTTCCTATACTGACATCTCTTACAGTTTTGGAATTTATGTTCCTCTGCTTTCAATAATAGGCAGGATTGTTTGTACTGTCTAATCATAACCAAACTGTTGTCCTTTTGTAGCCTCTGTCCCAAATCCCTTCTCCTGGTTTTGGTTATGGATCCCTGTATAGGTGTCACTGTCTTTCTCTCCCCTATTCTTGTACTGAATGGGTGTATCAAGTTGCTGCTCCACCCCTTTCTTATTAAGTGCATCGACCCTCCACACTTAGACTATAGTTTCTCTCTCTGCTCATATTTTCCATAATGCCATAAAATGGGGAAATATTTTCCTAATATTAGAGCATGAGTCAAATCAGAAGTTATAGTTGCAGGATGTATTCGTTTTCCAAGAACTGACTGAATTGATACATGTGCAAGGGATACTTTTTTCTGACAACATGAACACATATTACCTCCAATTTTTGTGCATGTTAGTCTTATTACCTACACAACAGTAGGTCATTGACAAGAATATGGCATAGCTTGAATCTTTATTCCTTTTAAAAGATGGTATATTTCACTAACTGGATAAATTATCCTAGATATTAATTTATCACACTCCATACAAACAACTTATCACTTAAGGCATTCATTTCCTTTTTGACATTGCTACATCTTCTCCATGTCAGTAGATGACCGTAGCACAGAGCTTCGCAATATGCCCCCACTCTCAAATTTGGAATTAATTTTCATCTTACATACTGCTTTTTGTTGACACCACTTTGCAATACCCATTTTTATATGTTACTAGGCAAAGCTCTTTTAAAACTATCTAATTCTATGATTTCTAGCATTTTTAGTTTACTGCTGCTCTCTTGTTCTAGCCAAAGCTTTAAAATATGCTTTAACTAATACAACTGTGCTATTACCAGTTTATCATCATTAATACAAAAAAAAAAAACAACCAACCAACCAATTAATCAGTCAAGTGATCAATTAATCAATCCATCCATCCCAGGCTGTATATGTCAAGTAGTACTCAAATTGTAGCTTCAATCTCCAGATGTCTCTTCCAAGTATAATTGAGAAAATTTGTCCTGACTGAGCTATCACACTTCCTGGTTTCAGGTATACTCTTGCTAACCCACTCTAAATCTCTAGCCGAGGAACAAACTTCTTGATTCTTACCCTCCAGACTACTTCCTTTCACATCAGTATAGCTGGCAGTTACTGCCTTGTTAATCTGAATAATACATAATGTTGTCTGACTGATTGTTGTGAGAACACCCCAACACTCCATTCTGCAGGACACATTTTAAAGTCATATTACCCCTCTACTAGAAGCAAGATGTTACAAGTTGCATAGATAAAAATAATATTGTTAAATGTATAACTGTGGAAGCAGATTGGATTCTAGCATGATAGTTTCTATAAGTGTATGTTTTTGTTTCTTAAAAGTTAAATATGGAAGATCTAAAAAATATGGAATGTAGTGGTTAATGTGCATTGCTAGTGCACTGGGAAAAAATCATTTCAAAGGGCTCAAACATCAGACAATCTGGGTGGCAGAAGTGCTTAACTGCACAAGCCAGTTGCTACTGTTCATTACTTAAGTATATGTGCAAAATTGTTTTTAAGAATAGAACCAGCACAATTGTGACATGGCTCCACCGTTCAGTACAGCAGCCAACAAACACTTATATAGAGAACTATTGCCCTGACAAATGTTACTGTATTTCATGGGCACACATGTCCCAACATTGAAAGTACAGGATGATAGAGCATGGTATGCACATGTGCCCTTCTGAAGCACAGGATGGAAAGTAGAACTCCACACTGATAGCACAGTTCTTTCCTCTACAAGCACACACAGACAGTACCTAATGCAGAGTCACAATATAAAATTCAGTAATAATGCAGCGCTACTGCAAGTCATGTTCAGTTAGCCAGAACTTCACTTGCAACCAGCATTGCCCAAACCTTCTGCTGCATTGAATAACAGAAATCCTAATATATTCATGCTCCTAATAAGATCAGAATGTTCCCTGCTCTATAGGAATGAGTAATTAGCCCAACACAGTGCAGAGGATCTGTACACCTTATCACAGAAATGCTGTCTCCCAAAGCACAATAAACAGCACATTCCACTAGCCTACTCATCACAGGATCCTAAATATAATTTTGTACTTACTGCTTTTGTGCTTTGCTTTCTGTGACTCCTATAAAGGAGTCATCCTGCATCAGTGAAGGGTTGAGGCATATTTTACAATTTATTGGCTAATACCTGAGGGCAGCCCTCACAGACAAGTGATGCCTTAGTATTCAGTGTGCTGTCTAGATCATGTAGTTGGACATTTCCTTTCTGAGAACTCTTCCCAGTATGTTTCACAAAGCTAACATTTTACATCTTGTAATCAAGTCCCTACTTATATCATAGGGTTCAGCTCCTGAACTCCACTATATGCATGGATATCTGTTTACCAGAACTGTGGATCCCTTTTACACATACACGGCATGTATTCTATGAAACCTTGTTTATTAGATCATGTTTGTCTTGCCAGATTCCTCATTTAGCATTTATCCATCATACTTCTTAGTTTCTTGTTATTATCACCTCACAGTGGTGGGTACTTTACATACTTCTGTCTCCCTATCATACTGAGCATTCCCTGTACACCTTGGACTTGAATGAGGTAGTCAGTATATTTATTTATATTTATTTATTTTACATTTGTTTACTGGAATGGTCCAAATGGGACAGAACACATTTTCTGCGAAAACCCAGGGAGAAAAGCTGCAGTCAGTTCTTAGCATACAAAATTGTAGCTCAGAAAACAAAGAATAATAAAAATAAAACAGTAATAAAACAAAATATGACATGCCAAGCGATCTAAGCAGCATTACAACAAAACATGACATACATAACATATGTATATACAAAAACATAAAAAGTTAGTTAGGTAGTTAATTTATCATAGAGATTCACCTAACATGGTAAGAATAGCTAACAGTACTTCAGTTGAGGAAAAAAGCAGGAAAAAAATAGTAAGTACAAATGATACATTTGTGGATAGTATAGATGAGTTCTGAGTATTTAAGGGTCTATATTAAATCAGCGAACACTTAAAAAAGTGAACGCTGATTTATCGACCCCATGTAAGTGAAAGCTTACAATCCCGAACACTTAGAACAGCAATTTTTTTCCCAGGGAAAAAAAATCGCTGCTCCAAAAAAGAAAGAAAAACTTTAAAACATTAAATAAAGTGGGGGACTTTGCCCCCCACACCCCCCGACATGGGGGGGGCTGTGCCCCCCCACCCCCCTCCTTAAATATACCAACTCCGAGATTGCACTACAGTGATGAAAATGGCAAAATAACGAAGGTGGCCAAGTGATTTGTTTCCCAGGGAAGGAATTTGCTTATATGCCGTTTCAGTATTTTGCCATTTCGTGATTTCAAGTTTGATCAAGACGCATTCGAAAGAATACACCTTTGATCATATAATAGGGAACCGTATTTAAGTCTAATTTTGGCAATGTTAGGGGCTAAGCCATGGTTCATACAGATGTGTTTTTAGAAGTTTCTTGAATTGATTGAGGTTGTTTATGGTTCTTATACTATAAGGGAGGATATTCCAGGTATTTTGCAACAAAGTTATTGTAGAAAGAGTCACTTGCTGAGTTGGATGATTTGGTAACCTGAAGCAAGTCTTTCTTAGATTAAAGAAGATTACGATTATTAGAGTAGGGTTATACAAGATTTGTCAAAGATTGTACATTTTCAGGTTCATGTATTATTTTGTGAGCCATTATTAATTGATTGTAGTTCAAAAGATGGGGTAATTCCAGTCAAGAGAGATTTTTTAGACTGGCATTGATGAATTGTTTGTGTGGAATCTGTTGCAAATTTAACAATCTTATTGTAACAATTTTCTAGTTTGTTTAGTTCTGACTTTTTGAGGTTGGTGAAAATAGGGAGGCATATAGAAGTGAAGACAAAAGGTGTGTTCTAGCTATAGCGATCATAGAAGTGCTCTGTTAGGAATTTTTTATTTCTATATAGGGTTCTCATTTTCTTGTGAACTTTTTTGACTGTGTTTGAAATGTGTATGTTGAATTCTAGTTTATTGTCGATTATGATGCCTAATAGTTTTGTTTCTGGTTCTGGAAAAGTTTCAATAATATTGCTGACACTAATATAAAAGGTAGATGGAAGGTTAACAGGTTTAGATGGATGGAAGATCATAAGTTTAATTTTATTAGGGTTGGAAATGAGTTGTGAGTTTACTAGCCAGGTTTCTATATCAAATAAGGTCTTTTGTGTAACAATTTGAAGTTGGTTTAATGTGGTTGCCACACATATGAGGGTCAAGTCATCTCATATTAGATGATAGATGCTGGAGAAGAGGCAGTATTAAGTTCAATTATGAAAATGTTGAAGGGGAGGGCCCCAGAATTGAGCCTTGAGGGACTGCAAGTGTGACTGAAAGAAGTGGGGAGAGGTCTTGCTTCCATTTCACTGCTTTGACAACTATATAGATAACTTTGAAACATAGCCGGCCTTAGGCATAGGCCAACTGGATGGCCGCCTAGCACACCACTGTAGCAGGGGTGCTTTTCCAGTATTCATTTGGTGTAGGTAGACCAGGATGGGTGCACCGGGTGGTGTGGGGGGGCACCATGGAGCCCTTTTTCCTAGGGCACCAGTTGACCTAAGGCCGCTCCTGCTTTGAAACCAGTTAACAGCTGTGAAGCTGATACTAAGATTTTTTAGAGTGGACAGTAACCTAGCATGAGATACCATGTTGAATGCCTTAGACATGTCCAGAATGACTGAGGAGTCTATTTTGCCTTCGTCTCTGAATTTATTTATGATGTTAGTGAAACTTGGAAGAGCTGTAGTGGTGCTGTGATGTGGTCAAAAACCATGCTGTGATGATGACAGGAGATTATTATTTAAACGATATTAAAGAAGTTGGAAGTGAATAATTCTTTCCATAATTTTGGAGAGTGGTGAAAGTATAGCTATGGGTCTATAGTTTGTCAATTCTGTTGAATTTCCTCCTTTGTGTAGTAGAGCAATGCATGCTACTTTCCAAATAGATGGGACATACCGTTCAGAAATTCAGCGGTTTATGAGTATTGACATGGGGAAGGAAATTAATTCTGCTGTTAATTTTAAGTATTCTGCTGGTAGGTTATCTGCTGCCAGAGAGGTGGGTTTCAGCTTTTTTTAATTAATTTTGTAATAGTTTGTTTTGGGACAGTTTGAAATGAAAATGAGTCATTAATATTGTGTGGGGAGCTTAGCATTGATAATGTAGGTGATTTGTTATTCTTGGTCAAAGCTAGCATGCTTTCAATAAATTGGGGGAGGAGTTGTGGTTTGAAGTATGTTTCTGATTGTGTTCCAGAATTTTTGTGGATTCATTCTATGTTTCCATGGTAGGCTGGTATAGTAGTGTTGTTTGTCTAATTTAATTTGGTGTTTGGCATGATTTCTAAGTTGCTTGTAAACTAAATAGGTTTGGTGAGTTTTATTTGAAGCCCATGCATGCCATGCGTTGTCTCTTTGCTTTAAGTGGGATCGAGTCTCTGTAGTTAGCCATGATGTATAGTTAGCTTTGACTCAAACTGTTCTTGGAGGTGCAAGTCTGTTTAAAATACTAATAATGGTGTCATTGAAGAGCTGTAGAGCATCATTTAGGGTACAATATGTGCTGTAGTGCTGTTGTGCTGTGTCCTGCACTGCTGTTTTTCCTTACTGGGCCATGCATTTTTATTGGCACTGTACTGAGCATGTGCTAACAGCTGCACAACTGTGTTTCTGAAGCCTCTACCTATCAATAATGAGGCTGAGACACCCACTGTGAGATGGGCATTTGAGACTCTTACTGCTGGTTTGTAATAGCGCTCATCTTGATTTCTGGTGTATATCTCTGTACAGAGGTTGTTTATAAAAGGTGACATTGCAGACAAAAGCTGTCATTATGTTTCTTTTAAAATAATTTCAAGTTGCAATACAAACAATCCAGTAAGAACAATTGAACAGAGTTTAATGAATACATGATGTCAATTAAAACATCTAATCCTTCAAAACTTCAGTCAAAAAAGTAACACCTCAAATGTCAGAAATTGCTCTAAGCTATTCCCCTGTATCTATTCCTTATGTGAGGTCAAGATTGTGCATCCTCAGTCACTATTATGTAGAAATTCTAAGGATGTACAAAATCTGCAAAGAAAGAAAAAGTTAGAAAACAAATACCTAATCCCCGTATAATGTAATCTGCAAACAAAATTACCTTCTGTAAAGGGAAACAGCCAATTCTGACACACTGAAATGTTTACCAAAAATCTTTCAATCCTTCTCTGTTGATACCCTGAGGTTTGTTTTTTAGCACTATGTCACAGAGCATTCTTTTTCAGAAAGAAAAATAAAAACCTAATTGTCAAATTAACTCTGACATCATTTCATAAATGTAGAAGTAGAATTTTAGGGACCTGTCTGGGAAATAGTCTTACTCCCTGATGGTTTAGCGAGTATGACTGCAATCCATGCCTTAAATTAAGAAGTAAAAGATCTATATTAACTTTCTCCATGGCAAGTATAAAAATAGGTCACTGAATAGCATTACCGCCTGCAAGAAATAGACAAAAAAATAAATAAATAAATAATTGTCATTAACAATTATTTGTGTGAAAGCCTTGTGGCGGTAGCATAAAAATAGGGGCCTATATTACATAGTTGAAGTTCTGTAACTCCGAACACCTAATGGTCGAACCATTATGTTCGAAGTTACAGAACTTCGAGTATGTAAAATAAATAACTACACAATGGACAAAACAATAACTTGTTGTAAGCAGGGGGGGGGGGCAAGCACCCTTTCTCCCCCACTATTTAAATATACCAACTCCGAGATCGCACCACATTGAAGTGAATGGAAACCTCCATTTCCGGAGATTTCCATTCAAAAGCTCGAACGTTTAGAAATTCAAACGTATGGTCTCAACTATAAGTGGTTCGAACTTGTAAAAGTTCAACTACGTGATAAGAACCCTAAAAATAAAAGCCACCATCTTTTAAAGTGATGATTTTACACATTATAGGAAGGACTTGCTGTAAGATATGGTGTTTCCAGTTGTCTAGTAAAGCAGTTTAACTAGATGCAAAAAATTTAACATGAAACAATGGAGGTCACAATTTTTGTCTGCTACATTACACCATGTAGAGGAGATTAATAAATGGCATGTTAATGTGAGCGTCTGCTATTATATTGACGTATTTTATAGTAAATCTCAACAACTTTGAGCATACTGTGGTTTAAATTCATAGCAGGACTGTCCAGTGCTTATTCCCAGTGTTAACAGCCTGACTGTGGAAAATCTTTTAGGCTACAGGACATAGGAAAAATCTGACCTGAGCCTTAGCTATAGGCCTTAAGTGTTAGACAGTGCCAGTGAATATATAAATGCAACACTTACTAATGTGATTCATGAATGTAGGTCATTATACTCCTCATTAGAATATTCATGAACAAGAGATGGGTGTTTAAGGTGGCGTACCAAAGATGTTATATACAAAAGGGATATAGGTAATCCAAGGAGTGTGTGTGTGTGTGTGTGTGTGTGTGTGTGTGTGTGTGTGTGTGTGTGTGTGTGTGTGTGTGTGTGTGTGTGTGTTTGTGTGTCAGGGAAAAGCATGTCCCTTTTAAAATATAAGAAAACTGTGAGACAAAACACTGGTTGCTGCAGTTATACTTGTAAAGGAAGAGGAAAATGTACATTCTGTTAATTATTCAGCTAGCTGGGTGGGGGAGGGGCACTGAGAGACCAGTTTCTACTATTGTCATTTGGAGAGTTGGAGAAGGGTCAGTGACAGGATGGACTGGATAGATGGAAATGTCCAGTCTGCACCAGGATGGGACACAACAGTTACCACAATGATGGCTACACTGGAAGAAGATAGTACTTGCATGTGATACAAACCATTGGCTAACATGGTGAGTGAGCTAAGTGGACTTGTATTGTTATCAGTGTGTATGTGCACATAGTTGGAGGGAGGTTCTATTGCGGCCAGTCAAGGTGGCTGCTGGTACAAATACTGAGAGACTGATGTGATTGCTTTCTTTTGGGAGTCTGAAAGAGGTAATATAGTAGTATAGCTCAGCAGTAATGGAGACACTTAGTTATAAGCAGCAGTTTCATTATGCTATCATAGTGCCTCCTCTGTACTGCATACGATTTAGAACGCATTTTATACCCATGACATAGTAACAGAGGTATGTTGCATTGTCAGCACCAGACACCTTGTAGAAATCATAAATCTAAAATGCAGTATCTCTGGCACAAAATGATTCTACTAGGCTTAAGCCATTCATGAATTTTTGGCAATGTCATTTTAGGCTGGAAAACATTTGTCAGAATTGGAACGTGTATGGTTACTACTCATTGGTCTGAATACATTGTTGGCAGTAATTTTCAGTGGACTAATTGCAGTTTGTGATAAATCAAACAATGTTATTCATTTATGCAGCAAAATTATAAGAAAATACTTTTTCTAATAGGTATGATTACCAGATATTTGCTCACGCTTGGAGACAATGACTACAAAGTAGAATCATGCATCACACCGTTGTATTTGTGATGAAGTGTGTCATATGAATGAGCATACAATCACTCCTTTCTCACTGGGAGGAACATTTATTTGTTTACTCTTCAAGCATTCCAGACATATTTGACATACACACATGTATAGGTCTAACATGATATTGCTTATGCAAAAAAAAACTGACATAGCTAATTACAAGGTTGCTCAATGACCAGTAGTTTAAAACATTACCTAGTAAAGCTTGTTTCTATAACATTTTTCAGGCTTTAGATGGTAAACATCTTTGGTGTAATTGTTTGCAGTAGACATTTCTGCAGTCACTGAAAGTATTATATTGCTGAAGAAATGGGCAGTTATAAACTTCTAAGGAGATAGAAAGAAATACATTGACATTAACTAAGAATGTCATCCCCGGTTCACTTATACAGTCGTATTGTCTTCATTATTTGTAGATCGTATCTTTGTGATGCTTGTGACTGAGTAGTAAGAAGGAATAATTATATGCAACAGATATTATGCAGGTATGAAATGATTTGCATGTTGCTTCCTCTTCATAACTGCTATGGTGTATAATCAAACTGAAACACAGGTATATGACCCTCTTGGTGGAGTGCTGACATTTAAATAGGGAGGCCCAATCAGTACCCAGAAATATGTAGACTGAATGGCTGAAAAAAAAGCTTTACTTATACAAATTCTGAGAGACCCATTTTCCAGAATAGTCTCTTTTCTCCTAGATATGGTGATCTTAGTGTTAGTATATATACATTTGGGGATGTGGGGGCCTTGCCCCCTACAAAAAAAGTTTAAAGGAGAAGAGCAATATTCAAAATTCACCCATCTGGATTTTTGATCCCTTTTTCCAGTGTGTCAGCACTCAGAATGATAAGTGCCATTTTAAAAGGAAACCTGTCATTCACTGAAATAAATGAACTCAGAGTAACCAAATCACATAGGAAAGAAAAGTGTAAATCAAATTAGGTATAAACAATTATTCATGCTTCAATAAATTTCTTACATTTATTTCTTATTTCAGTATGTTGCAATATAATCATAATTAAATAAATGTATAAGAGGTGAGCTGAGCATTATTATATAAATATTAGCCTGTATGTATCAGAGGTCAATACTGTGAGGTGACCCAACTGCAGGTAAAGGACCAAAGGTTGCAGAGAGGATTTTTTTCATATGATCATAGGTAACATGCCATAGGAAGACTGTGTTACTAGTTCACCATAATTTCTAGAGACTATATTCCCACTTTTACTACTTCTGCTGGACATGAAGTAAAGACCAGGCGTACCAAATAGCTTCTATCTGCATGACATACCAGTAAATCTGGGCTAGACCACAGCTGTTTGTTTTGCAGGTACATGTCATCTTGTATGTATTATATTGATGCTTATAAGCATACAGGTTTCCAGTAAGCATGCTCAAAACTGAACATAGGTATGATTCTGCTCACCTGTTTCTGTATGACATGTTCATGTATTTCCTTCAAAGTGACAATGGACTGGAAGATGGTCTGCCTTAATAATATAGTTCAACTAGCATTCTGCTACTGTTTTTTTTTTTTAGTATCACAAACTCTCAACCTAGTCTTTTAAATGTTCTTGCTCTAATTGATGGCTCATAGAAGGACAGAACTGTTTAGTCATTAAATGGTATATGGTGAATAAAACATGCTGTCATAAGGGTAAACTGAAATATATGATGAATTAGACATAAGACTTAAAAAATATATATACATTCCCAACATCATCTTCGCAAAAAACACGTCAACCTTGGTGGAATGTATTGGTCAAATAATTTTTATAGGAAAGGCAGGAGTTATGTCTGGCAGCTGGAATGTCTAGACCAATACACACCATGTGGCTGGGGCCTGGCTTTTAATGGCACAAATAAAAATTTGACTTTCTGATCAGTGAATGCTATGCCTGTGTATTAAATGAGGCAGTTAGTAATGTATGACTTTAATTGTGGGATTTCTCGTGAATAATAAATATACGGAGTATTTTGTATAGACAAAATAGTTATACTATAGCCAAAAAATAATTTATGTTACTTGAAATAACAATATGAAAACCACTGCAGCTAAAGATACAGGAAGAACATAGACATTTTCCTAAGCTTAGAAAATAGAAGAAATTACTACGAATTTTCCAAAGAAAACAAATAACATAAAAAGCAAATATTTAATGTTTGTGAGATGCTACACTGCAAAAATATTAAACTGAAGACTTTGATTAGAAATCTGCATGAGATACATTTTCACCTAGTGTGGCTTAGATCATTCACTAAACACTACTGAAACCAGGGGGAAAATTTATGTAAAATCTGATGAGCAAAAACTAGCAATGAGAAATGCTTGTGGATATCATGGCACATGATCACTACAAAATTACTAAGTAATTAGTACAGCACCTTGATGACATGGTATTAAGATAGTGGTACAATTCAAAGACAGATGTTTCCACAGTAAGGAAGACCTCATTATCATCTCAATTGCATGTCTCTGAATCAAATATTTCTCCCATTAGCACTGACAGCCCTTTGTGGCAGTAGTGGACACTAGTGGCCCATACATCTTCTTGGCACAGGCACTCTACCATGCCGACATACACACATTCAGACACACAGATATCCATACAGACAAACACAGACATTCATAAACCCAAATGCACGCGCGCACACACACACACACACACACACACACACACACACACACACACACACACACACACACACACGTACATACACACACACGCGTGTGTGCGCGCACGCGCACATACACACACACATACACACAAATATACATACACACACAGACACACACATGCACACATGTACACACAGACACACACACAAACACACACATACACATGCAAACTTTCATTTCTCTACCTAGTTTCCCTACTGCAACCACCCAGGCATACCCACACTCATATGTGCACACATTCATCTGATGCCATTCCTTCCCCTACAGACAGGCACACACACTGCCACACACATTCATGCACTCCCCAATTCCTATGCCTCCACTGAACTTTGTTCAATTTACCTGTACTGTGGCTTCTTATTTTGAATGTCAGTGGGTGATCTTCGTCTTGCAGCTGAGTGAAATCTGAGCTATTCTCTGAATCAGTCAACAGCAGAAATCAGTAGCTGTTGGTGTATGAGGGTGGAGCACATGGATAATTAGTATTAGCCACTCCTCTGTATTGAATCATTACCATATAGTAGGGCTGGAAGAGCCCTCCAAGCTAGCACTCTCAGTCAGAGAAAAGCACTGTAGTAAGTCAGTCTCAGAATCAGAAAGGTTTATTTCAAGGGGGTAGACACTAGTGGTAAAGCTTACTGTTTGCAGTATATTTTTCATAATTCCAGGGAGGCTATGACTTTTATGGCAGATATTGATCTTTGTCAAACCTACACTGTCCATTTCCATGGACTAGAAAGATGGCTCAAAGGCATTTTTATAGCTCAGCCTTGTTTTTGCTATTGATTTGTCATTTATTTTCAAATGGAAATCTCACATGTTGCAAAGACTTAGTCTTAGTGTGTTATTACTGTTGTAAAACTGGATACATCTGACACTTTCTGACTCTAGCCTACTAATCTACGGAATGCAAAAGTTTTAAAAAAGGGATTCTGGTGATTCACCATATAATGCTGTGTAAACAAAAAATCGCAGAAACTCATTGAAGGAGTGTCTGGATTTCTGCTTTCTAAGCAGTGACCTGAGTTTGTAGTGATATAGGTTCATAGGTTCATAGGTTTATACTAGGCTATCTGCCCTAAGGCATTTATAAGCCTAGCCCAAAGTTTTGTGGCTTACGCCACCCCTTATGTTAAAAAATACTGTGCCCATTAGTTTGTTGTGCCTCTGTCCAGCAGTGACACAGAGATGATTCCCGGGGTAAACCTATGATCTCCCATCCACCAGTCAAGATTTCTCTTGAACAGAGCCAGCGAGGTGCTCTGCCTCACATGGACTGGGATTTTATTCCACAGCATAGGGAGTCTCTGGGTGACAAATCTATCCCTCCAGCATGTCCTATTTATATCCGTGCTAAGGTTTAAGTCGCTTGCTCTAGTGAATCTGGTAGATTTGGATTTTTTGAAGTGGAGCATGTCCATTAATTCCGGGTTGGACATGGCCTTGTATGTCAGGCACAGGTCACCTCAGACCAGGCGGTATGTGACTGAATAGAGCTGGAGTTTCTTCAGTCTGACAGCATATGACAGATTTTGGAGTCCCTTTATCCTTTTGGTGAGGAACTTTTGGGGTCTCTCCAATTGCTCTTGGTGTCAGGTGAGATACATCCCGAATGGGGCATTGTACTCGATCATTGGTCTGATAAGTGAAGAGTACAGGGGAACAATGACCTCACTTGATCTGGATGTGAATCCCTTCAAGATCAGGTGGGCAATGTAGAAGGTCTTTCTAACCACTTTAGCAATGTGAGTGTCAAAAGAAAGGCCACTGTCAACCTGGGTCCCCAGGTCCCTGATAACCTCTTCTGTGCTTAATGGATTGCCACCTATATGGTAGCTTGGGGTTACCTTGTTTTTCCCGAAGGGTATGACTATACATTTTTTGGCATTTAACTTCAGGCCATGGCTCTGGCACCAGTTATCAGTTTCCGTGAGAACCCTCTGAAGGATATCTGTGTCCGATGTACTTTCCACTATGGCGCCCAGTTTGCAGTCATCTGCAAACTTTGTCAGCCATAGTCCTCCTATGTTTGTCTGTACTTCTGAGAAGTAGATGCCGAACAACAGGGAGCCAAGGACTGAGCCCTGTGGGACACCACTTGTGACCGGCTTGGAGTCTGACATGGCGCCTGTCCTTTAGCCAGATTGCAACCCATCTTGTGACATATGGGTTTACATTTAAGCTGGTAAGTTTCTCTATAATACCCGAGTGGGGTATTGTGTCGAAAGCTTTTGCAAGGTCAAGGTAGGCTGTATGGACTGCCTTTCCCTCATCAATGGCCTTGGTGACTGTTTCGAAAAAGTCAACCAAGTTCAAAAAGCATGATCTGCCCTTGACAAAGCCAAACTGGGTCGGGTCTAATGTCTGCAAGTCCCCTATGTCTTTGTTTATGAGTTCCATTATGATCCTCTCCATAGCTTTGCAGACCAGGCTTGTTAAGCTTATGGGGTGGTAATTTCCAGGGTCCGTAGAGGTACCGCCTTTGTGGAGTGGGACCACAGTTGCCGTACGCCACTCCTTGGGCACGTATCCTGTGGTAAGGCTAAGATTAAACAGCTGCCTTATATGCGGGTTTAGTTCCTCGTTGAGTTCGTGTAGCACACAGCCGGGGACACCATCCGGTCCCATTGATGCTGTGTTTTTAGCTTTAGAGAGAACAGCTTTCACCTGCGCATTTGAGATGTCTGGGAGGCTACACTCCGCTGGGATAGTTATCTCTCCTTTTGGGGGGGAGAGGGGTGAAGTTTGCACTGAACCTGTCTGCCAGTATGTTGGCAATGTCTGTGGGTTCAGTGATTTTTGTATCATTTTGTACTAATTCTGTGCATATCTGGGAGTTTCCACCCCGGTTTCTAACATAGCTGAAGAAGGCCTTATGATTGTCTTTTGAATCTATTGCAATTTTTCTCTCAAAGTTGGCCTTGGATGATTTTATGAGTGCTCGTATTTTTTTACTAATAATGATTAAGGGTGTCTTCTCTTTTATGGATTTTGCTCTATCATGTAACAGCTTTCTCCTCTTATTGTAAAGTTTGTTTATGGCTGGGGTCCACCAGACTGGACGTTTGCCCTTGGTGGAAAGAGTCTTGGTTTTATTAGGGATTGCCTGATCCATGCAGTCCTGGAGGTGTTCGTAGAGGGCATTTGTAAGGGCTTCCGCAGCTTGGGTTGTGGTTTCCACTGGCTCGGGGGCCTTGAAGGATACCACACCAGTCTTGAGTAGTGTAAAGTTTGCTTTAGAGAAGTTCTTCACTGTGGTCTTTTTTGTTTGGGGTGGGGGCGGGATGTGGATTTCCAGTGAGATAAGTTTGTGATCTGATCTCACCAATGAGGGATATACTTCCGGTGTGGAGCATTTTGTCCCCATGTTTGTGATGATGAGATCTAGTATATTTTCTCCTCTTGTGGGAACGATGACTAGTTGTTCCATGGCATTTGAATTTATGAACTCCAGGAACCTTTGGGCTAGAAAGTTGGGGCTTGAGTAATGTTCCCAGTCTATATTCGGGTAGTTGAAGTCACCCAATATAATGGTGTTTGGAGATACATTTGTACCCTCCAGTGTCTTCAGGAAGGCTGTGTGGGGTTCCTGAGTTTGGGAGGGTGGCCTGTAGCATGCTACAAATTGTAGAGCAGTTTTGCCTATGGTTAATTGCACCTGGATGGTTTCCGATGCTTCGTGCGTTGCCACCAACCTGGAGGTGTGGGTATCCTTGATGAATATGGATACACCCCCACCTTTTGTGGTGTGGTCCGGGTTTTGGGGCTGGAACGCATGATATGAGGTAAAACCTGATAGTGCCGGAGTGCTCTCAGGAGCCTTGAACCAGGTTTCAGTCACAGCACAGACATCGATGTTCTCCATACTGAGAAGGGCCTCGAGTGCGTGCATTTTGAGATTTAGACTTCTGGCATTGAGCAGCATTACCCTTAGTTTCTTCCCATTTTTGTTTTCTAGGGTGGTAGGTTTAGAATTTGAGCCTTGCCTAAAAAAGGCACTATGGGGGTGGCAAGAGCCTTAGCAAAAATCCGGAATCCCAGGGGTGACAGGTGCAAGCCGTCCCTTGCAAAGCAGCGTGGCTTGTCAAGCATGTCATCCCAGGCAGACAGACACTGGATCCCCTTTCCATAGGAGAGGTGCGCATTATCCTACAATAACCATTCCTCAGTGGAGCAAATGGAGGAAGACTATCTGGTGTATTGCTGTATTTTCTGTGATAGTGAATCACATCTTACAAGCACTGTTCTAGGGTGTTACTTGGACACAAGTAGTGCATCCCCTCTATCACACTTCAGTAACAACAGAACCATTCTCACAATTTAGAAAAGGCTGTCTGTTTTCAGGAATAGGGAATGGCCCCATCCATTGAAGATAATCAAGGCCAAGTTTTCCTGCCTTGTTTACATGAACAACTGCCTAACCAGAATACATGGTAGCTAGAAGTCTCATACAAGAAACCCCTAGAACACTGGGCAGATAGTAGTTTTATATGCAGGAACAACTTTCTTGCTGTAGTATTATTAGTTGTAAATACAGTATTGTGATAGGTACACAAAGCATTTAGCATATGTAAAATATAGGGGTCTTTTTACAGGATCTCATTTTAATCAGTCAGCTACTTTTAATTACTTGTGTCTTAAGCTAAGCCAACTGCAGTGCTAAATTACAAGCAACTAATCAAATAAAGGGCAATACAAAACACTAAAATGTCATGGGTAAGCATGGTACTGTGTTACTAATAGGGTTCCTGAACTGTTTGTGAAAGTGGTGTGTCCTCAGGCTCCTCCAAAAGAAAAGCACAGACATGCACTCACAAAGCTGTCCTAACACATCTTGGATTTCATGATCATGATGGATATGAGCTGAAAAGATGTAAAAGTACACCTGTGGATCACCACAAGTCTCTGTGTAGGTTAGCAGTATGCCCACAGACACTGGGATAAGGCACTGAATACTATCACAACATCTTCAAAAGGGATTCTGTATTCGACAGAGAACCATTGCAGGGAACAGAGATATTAGAGTTGTATTGCTATACCTAAAAACCCCAATAAGGAAAAAATAGCAAGCCCAGAGTTTGAAAGCCCCAGATAAAGGACACCACAATAATTCATACTAGAGAGGTCCGAGACATGCACAACCATTAGTAAATCCTAAGATGGTATAAGATACTATATATGATGGACATTTCACAACTGATGGCAGCATGGCTGGACTACGTCTAACATCTGATATTAAAAGGGCAGCTGATTACTGAGCATCATGCTGAGATCCCAAATGGACACAACATCTACTTTATGATATCTGTAAACAATACAGGATTTAAGAATAGTACTTTTCAGTTGTGTAATAGTCCTCTCTTATTGAGTAATCCATTCAGTTCTAATGAAAGTAAATATCAACTTGTGCCAAAAGTGCAGCAATGATACAACTACTCTCTCCCCTGAACTACATCATCATACCATAGCCACACTAACAAACTTAGTGTAAAGTGTTGTCTTTGTGAAAAATTAATCATCAGTGGAAAACTGCATTAGATAATGCCAGTTTTATTGCAGACAGAGCTGGAACCAAAATACAACTCCGTGTATGGAAGTACTTAATGGAAAGCACATCTAAATACCTGTGATATAAATCATGCTCACTGGGTATCTCATGCAGACATAGCAGTTGTTGGACAGTCTGAGATTTCCACTCACATTAGCAGGAGGTGCTCCTAACTGCTATTGAGGCACGTTTACTTCACTCCATCCCACTGCCTCAGTAAGAATTCAAAATGGTGGCAAAGTCTTTATACCTCTGATAAGATCTTGGAAGATGTAAAAGGTCAGAGGTAGTACAGATTGTGCCTCTCATTTAAGACTAATCAGAACAAAGGTTTGCATGTTACATTTTAAATCCACTACAATACCTTGAATTTGTAAGTAGCTTGCACTAGAAAGAACATTGGGCAAGTCTTCTGTTAGAATCCTACAGGCAAAAGGTCTGTTATCTATCTTCAATTCCTAGTGAAGGTTCTGAACAAGAATAATCTTCAGTTCATCTTGCACAGAAAGATACATAGATGACATATATTGATTTGTCATGTTTGTTCATGGAGGTGATTTTGGCGAACAATGTTTTTGTGGTGTTTACTACCTTCAGATTGATGGTATAGCTATGGGCACCTCGTGTGCCAATAGCTACGCTAACATGATTTTAGCTAAATGGGAAGAGGTTGTGGTTTTTAGTATTGAAATGCTTTCACAATTTATAGGAATATATCAACATTTTGTGGACAACATATTCATTTTATGGAAGGGTACTCAACAAGAATTGTATGCATTTGTTGATTTTGTACATACTACCATGTCCTTTTTGAGGTTTACTGTTAAGTAGCTTTTCTAGATATCCACATTATAAGAACCTTGGATGGTTATTTTAACACAGAATTGTTTAGGAAAGATTGTTATAATAATACCATGTTACACAGACAAGGTATGCATCCTAGACATGTGTTTAAGGATATAGTCAGGGGCCAAGGGATGTGCATGTCTAGATTGAATGCTGATGAATCTAGCTTTTATAGAGACCTAGAGTTATTGAAAGTGAATTTTAGAGAATGAGGTTATAAGGAGGTAGATGTTAATGAATTAATTTTGCTAAGTTGTACCTCAAAAAGAAGGTAGAGCTAGGCCCTATTTTTCTAGTAAGGATGAAGTTACGTGTCAGAAGACATCAAATAGAAACAAGAAACTAGTTACAGATCTTTTATTTTATTCAAGTAATGTGAATCAGGTTAAAAATGTTTTTTGTAAATGCTGGCCCTTACTATTAACTGATGAAAGGATAAAGAAGTTGTTTGGAGATAAACCCTGTTTTACATTTTAGAATACAAAAAATCAATTAAGAGAATGTTATGTTATCTGTGGAATAGGCATGCGGCCGTAGGATGAGTCCTGTGGTACTTCTCCTAAGTATTGTACTTATATAAATTCTACTAATATTTTTGATCATCCTGAGACTGAGTCTGGAGAGAGATATATTTAAAAGTATGTGCTAACTGTGATACTAAGAATATGGTGCATCTAGCTCAATGTGTGATATGTTGCTCGTTCTATGTGAATAAAACTAATAGGACACTTAGGGAATGAGTTAGGGAACATTTATATAATCTTAAGACATCCAATATTAATAATGCTTTAGCCAAGCATATTATTAATACTGATGCCACTCGCTTCTTTAAATTTATGGTAATTGAGAATTTGCTGGAGAGTGTTCGCAGGGGTAACATTTACAGTATAATGGAGAAAGCTAAACTTAAATGGATAATTAAGTTGACAGTGAGCAGAGGCTTAGGTTTGAATAGTTATGTCTTGCCTAAACCATGTGGTTTAAAGAGATGATTTATTAGTGCATATGATTCCTTATTTCTGACTATTTAAGTGTTCTTTATGGAATTTTTGAAAAGTATGATGTTTCATAAATATGTCATCCTTTTAAATGATGCGTTTGCTTTAAGATGGTGTAACTATGGTTGAAACATTGTATCTTTTGAATGAATTTTGCAAAGGTGATTGGTTGTAGATTGCTTTGTTCATTAATTTGATTGATTAAGGAATATATAAGTAGAGTTTTGATAGTGTTGTTTTAAATGGACTGATGAAGTGATTAGAGTAATCGCGAAAGTGCTACTTGTTATTAATAAAAGTTTTTATCCATACTCGGCTGTGTTTCAGTATTATTGTCTGGTTGATCAGATAATAATGTTTGAAGGGTAACATTGACATCTGGCTACTAGTTTAATATGAATTTTAAGCTGAGAACAAAATTGCGAGTAGGGAGCTGATTCTTCAAGCTGTATCCTGTCTAAATATGTCTGTTTATTGATCTACATACTGATTTATGAGTTTATGTGAGTATATGTCAGTTGCTCAACTGACATAAATGTTGAGGGAGAGTGGAAGAGTCCACGCCTAAACATTAATAACTTCCTGCTGTACTTGCTGTTAAACACCTGTATAACATGTATCTATTAATGTAGCCTGTGAATGTTGGCAAATACACTCTTTGGTTAACTCATTATCTTATATGTACTATACTTCCATAAGAAGTATAAAGATTGTGTGCTCTATATATTGTTTATTGAACCTTTTGGTTAACGCGTCTTTCTATTGTTAATGATATTACTGCTCTGGAGCCTCCACTGAAAATGGGCATATATCCGGTTGGACTCTCCTGGTTAACAAATGTAAAATAAATAATAAATAAATAAATAATGTAAGAAATGTTGAAGTATAGGAAGAAATGGAAAATGGTATGATTGTGGTACAATGGGGAATGGAGAATTGGCTCTTTCCCTGCTGTACTGAGATCTAAGAGATAATATATATAATTAGCAGGGAAAGCGGGGAGGAGAGAAGCTTGCCCGTTTGCAAAATATGTTTTTGTTGCTTTGTTTTTTTTTCGATCAATGCATTGGATGTCAGTATTATGACACTTCACATTTAAAACATTAGATTGAATGACATGAATCTGGTTTATGTTAATTGGTCGAAGTACACTTACTTTGAATTCTGCTCTGTCAGAAAAAATATTTCAAAAGAATAGCATTACAGAAGTAAAGCACTTCAAAAAAATAAATGTTTTTGTATGTGGTCAGGACCCACAGCACTCTCACAATCCTATTAACTTAAATGTACAAATCTGAAATCACTCAGTGAAGACAAAAAGGGGAAAACTCCCCTATCTCTGGTTTACAGCAATCTCTTACAAACACAGAATTTCTGTTTGAAATGCATTTCATTTTCACTTTAATCTGAATGATACACGTTAACATATTGCATTTTGCCTAACCATGGCTGATAATGGGTATACATTGCATAATATATTGTATAATATCAGTAAATATTAATTGCTACACATGCAATTGTAAAACTATGAACATATATTTCATTGCTTACTCCCACTCATACTCCAACTCCAAACACTGTGCATGTAAAATGGAATATCATTCAAAACAAATAGCCATCATTAAATAAACAAAATCCCAACATGCAAGCACTACAACACAACAGGCAAACAAACATAGACAATAACACACCATGACACATACATTTAAGAACCAGGTACGTAATACAACAATGGTTGTAGAAGGCAAGCATCCTGCACCAACCACATCCCGAGAACTTTTTTTATACCAGATCTGAGATCACACAACAGAGGAGAAAAGGAATACTGCAAATCACTGCTGAGCTGAGATGTCCCACAACAGTATACCTGCTTCAGACTTGGTCAAACATACTTTGATCACTCACTCAGCTGAGGAAATTTACCTTTGATGAGCTTCTTTTACTGAAACACAGTCAACCAGATGAAAGTTTGATAACCTCAACAGTGCGCACAGATATATATATATATATATATATATATATATATATATATATATATGTGTGTGTGTGTGTGTGTGTGTGTGTGTGTGTGCGTGTATTTATAAATTTATTTATTTACATATGCATGTCAAATATATAATATATTATAATATGATTTTACTATAAAATTTTATATATATATATATATATATATATATATATATATATATATATATATATAAATATATAAAACTGAGTAACTGAACCCCAGAAGCACAAAAGTTCAATAAATTCCTTCTTCAGTTTAAAGAAGAGGTTAATTTTGATAGTTTTATTCATATGCTTGAGAGGGTGTGCAAACAGTATGGTGTTGACCAAAGGCTCCGGGTACAGTTCCTGACCCCCTTGCTCCATGGTAAAGTTGTAACTGTTTTGTCAAAAATGTCTGATGTTGCATGTTTTGATTATACTGCTTTTAAAAATCACTTGTTAGAATTGTTTAAGCTAACACCTGAAAAGTATAGGAAAAAGTTTTGTGAGCATAGACTCAAGGCAGATGAAAGTGTGTGTGAATATGTTGCTGAACTGAGCACTTATTTCCATAGGTGGGTGAGTGGATGTCAGGTCACCACTTTTGAAGGGCTGGCAGACCTTATGGTGAGGGAACAACCCCTTAGCACTTTGCCTGAGGATATTAGGATTTGGTTAGCTGATAGACAATGTGCCGCATTAGATGAGTTGGGGAAGAAGGGAGACCTATACCTAGCAAGCAGGGCAGCCCTGCACAGGAAAGGGAACCCCAGTACTGGTCATTGGTCTAAAGGAACCCATGGTGGGCAGCACAGACTGCCCCAACAGAATCTGCGAGTAGCAGGGGAAGCCACTAGTCCAGGTACACATCCAGGAGCTAGGGTTAAATGTTTTAAATGCAACCAGTGGGGCCATGTGGCATACAGGTGTCCATGGACAAGGTAGGGAACAAAAGGTGAGGGAGCCAGTAAGTGGGAAAGACAAAATGCCAATAGTAGGTTGTCTTGAGACAACAAGGGTACCAAACTAACATCCTGCAGATGTTCTGATAGGGAAAGATTTGGATGAGGCAGTACCATGTGTTTGTGCAGTTAGACGCAGTCAGGCTAGGAGACAAGCATGTGGGTCTGGTAGCCTGGGGGAGATCCAGACAGACTGCAATCTTGCACCCAGGACTGGTGAGGTGGTTACTTCAGGAAGGGAGCTACACAGTAGCAGTGATACTGAAGGTGAGCCATAGCTGCTTGTGGGTACTGATGTTCCTTGGGACAGAGTTACTGCAAAGGTACATGTGAGTAGTAGTACCCAGGCTGACAGTGAGGCACCACTGTCAGAGGATGACAGACTTCCCGTGGAAGGGGAGCTGGGAAGGGTTACAAGGAGAGAGTTGAGACAGGCTCAGCTTAAAGACCCTACATTGCAAAGCCTGAAGCAGGTAGCTAGGGAGGCACCTGATTCTCAAAGAAAGGGGGAATCTGTATACAAAGGGTTACTATACAGAAAGTAGACTCCTAAGGGAGGGCTAGAAGGTGAGAGAGTACAGCAGTTGGTAATGACTAGAGCCTACCATCTGGCACTTCTAGCCATAGCCCATGATATTCCCTTTGCAGGTCATATGGGCATAAAACATACAAAGAGGTGTATTATGCAGAACTTCTATTGGCCTGGAATTTCCATAGATGTAATAGGGTACTGCAGGACCTGTGAGCAGTGCCAAAAGGTAGGCAAGGCAGGAGACAAGGTGAGAGCTCCTTTGATGCCCTTGCTTGTGATTGAGGAGTGATTTCAGAGGGTAGCTATGGATATTGTGGGTCCTCTGAATACCCCAAGTTCCACAGGGAAAAAGTATATCTTATTGGTAGTGGATTATGTTACACAATACCCTGAGGCAGTGGCTTTGCCCTCCATTGAGGCAGAGAAGGTGGCAAATGCTTTGTTAGAGATTTTCAGCAGGGTAGGTTCCCCAAAAGAAATACTGACTGACAGAGGTGCCAATTTCATGTCAGACCTGCTGGCTTGTCTGTGGAAGTCCTGTGGGGTGAAGCACATGAAGACCACCCCCTACCCTCCCCAGACTAATGGTCTTGTTGAGAGGTTAAACTCTACAATCAAGCCCATGCTACGGGCATTTGCAGATCAGTTTAAGAGGGAGTGGAACAAATGTTTGCTCCATCTGTTGTTTGCTTACAGAGAGGCTCTAGAGGAATCCACAGGTTTTTCACCCTTTGAGTCGCTGTATGGGCATAGGGTGAGGGGACCTCTAGATTTAATTCGAGATGAGTGGGAAGGTGAGTGTGAGTCTCACAAGGAGTCTGTTGTGGCATATGTCCTGAACCGCAGGACAAAGCTCAGAGAACTCATGGGCTGGAGAACATGGCAAAAGCCCAACAACAGAAAAAGGTGTGGTATGACAGGAATGCTCGAGGTAGAGAGTATGCTGTGTGGCAGCAGGTAATGGTTCTCATTCCTGTCAGACACAACAAGCTGCAAGCAGCTTGGGAGGGACCCTACAAGGTGGTAAGAAAGGCAAGGAATGTTAACTACATGGTGGAACTGCTAGGCAGAAGGCAGGGGCACAAATTGTACCATGTTAACATGATGAAACCGTACCATGATAGGGAGCCCCTTGTGATGAGCATTTGTAGTGGATTGCAGGAGGAGTCTGAGGGAGATCTGGGGACTGATCTCCTCAGTGAGGCTCAGGCTGACACCTCAGTAGAAGGGGTAGCAATGTCTCAGCAGCTATCTCCTACCCAGGTTTAAGAACTCTGAATGCAGGAATTTGAGGACATGTTCTCTGGGAAACCAGGGTGCACCCACCTGGGGCAGCACTGGGTGGATACAGGACCCCAAAGGCCTATTAGGCAGACCCTTTATAGAGTACACGAGAGAGTCAAACAGACACTGAGGGAGGAGATACAGGAGATGTTGGAACTAGGGTGATTCAAGAGTCCAACAGTCCCTGGGCCTCCACAGTGGTGCTGGTGCCAAAGAAGGATGGCAGCACCAGGATCTGTGTGGACTACAGGAAATTAAATAGTCACACAGAGTCAAATGCTTACCCCATGCCTAGGACGGATGAGGCCCTAGACCAGCTGGGTGGGGTTAAGTATCTTACAACCATTGATCTTACCAAGGGTTACTGGCAGGTGCCCTTGCCTCCCAGTGCTAGAGAGAAGTCAGCCTTTGTGACTCCTTTTGGCTTGTATGAGTTCAAAAGATGCCCTTTGGGATGAATAATGCCCCAGCAACTTTCCAGAGGCTGGTAGATCATATCCTAGCAGGGTTTGCCCTTGCTTACCTAGATAATATTGCCATCTACAGCCATTCCTGACAACAGCACCTTCAATGTGTCAGGGAGGTGCTGGGCAGACTACAAAGGGCAGGGTTGACCATTAAGCTGAGCAAATGTCAGGTGGCTATGGTAGAGGTCTCCTACCTAGAACATAGAGTGGGAAGTGGTAAGATAAGGCCAGAACCTGCCAAAGTGGAAGTCATTCAAACATGGTCTGCACCTGTTACTAAAAAGCAGGTGAGGGCATTTTTAAGGACAGCAGGGTACTACAGAAAGTTCATCCCCAGTTATTGTACCATAGCTGCTCCCCTCACAGACCTGACAAGGAAGAACAGGCCAGATAAGGCAGTGTGGACCCCAACATGTGAGCAGGCATTCCAGAAGCTTAAAGAAGCTTTGGGAGGACCCCCTTTGTTAGCCAGTCCAGATTACAGCAAAGCATTTGTTGTGCAGGTGGATGCTTTGAACCAAGGCATGGGGGCTGTACTTAGCCAGATTTCTTCAGAGGGGGTGGAGCACCCAGTGGTTTATCTCAGTCATAGGCTACAACCCAGGGAGGAACGCTATGCAGCTGTACAAAAGGAATGTCTAGCCATAGTGTGGGCACTGCAGAAACTCCAGCCTTATCTGTATGGAAGGAAATTCACTGTTATGACAGATCACAACCCCCTAGCATGGTTAACACTGCCAGCCAGCAAAATGCCAAGTTGCTAAGATGGAGCCTGGGGTTGCAAGCATATGATACGTCCATGCAGCACCCCAGTGGCAATGCCAAAACAGAGAATGGGGTAAGGTATACTCAGATAGACCTAACTCCCTCAAGCAGTGTTTCTCAAGGGTCACTTGAAAAACCAGCTTGAGTTATTTTGCTCTCACAAGCCAGTAAAAACAGAGAGGAAATGAAATATATGTTCAAATTAACAAAAGGGGAAGTCAACTAGAAAGACAGTGGTGTTTAAGAACACTAAAGTAACCGGCTGGGAGGGTGGGGAAAAAATTTCTGCCGGACTCACAAGAGACAGAGCTGTGGTCTCTTTTCAAGTTTCAATATGCAGTTAAAAGCAGAATACAAGTAAAACACAAGGTAAATAAAACAAATCACAGTATCTATATATTATATATAGATAGATATTCAAAGATAGAGAAAATAGCTAGATACATACTTACATATGTATGGATCTATTTATTTCACATCTGTTATTCTGATAGTGTCACATTTGTTATTCTGATAGTATCAGCAGTAAAATATCACTTCTATATTTGCTTCATTGCTAATGCATTCCTGGGGATTCAATAAACTTTGTGTAGGCTTTGCGCAAATCCTACAAGGAGTTTATGTTTTTGTGAGATGAGCATCAGTGCTAATTCCATATGCATGCTGCCCAATGTACATACATAAATACAAGTGATGTTTTGTGGACACCAACAGTGCTGCTGGCCAGAAAACTGCAGATCAGCATGAACACAGAAAGAAGATGCATCTCTGAGATTGCAAATACAGCCACAATGACTACCAGGGGTGAAAATACTGCAATAACTGCAGTATTAACACATTATAGAAAAGTGTACTCTGTGTAGTGTATACTATAGCAAGGATTTCCAGAATGAAATAATAGATGGCACGATGAACAGCAAGGGCAAATACAATAAAACATGAATATACTAGACAGGGAAAGTGTGCTGATTAAAATGGCCACAGACATGAATGACAGGAATGACGAAAGAGGATGAGAGCATGTAAAATATGACAATGTACCCAAGATAGGATATGTCAATGTATGTATGTACACTTCCAAGACAATTCAGTAACATTATGAATCTATGTAGTCAGCACAGTGCGTACTGCTGTTTAAACTTCCTGTGTGCATCTATTTATGTTATTACACATAATAGTATATATGTGACTGTCTCATAAGTTTACATGTCAATAGAGATGAATGATTGTGATACAGACATCACTGTGACATGTTCACTGGAGAGGACATTTAGCAAGGGAGGTGTATATATAATAGGGTTATGTGCATGTTGTGAAGATCTGCAAAATGACATGGTTGAATATGACTGAAATGTCAGAATACCTCACAACCAATCATGGACAATAGCAACAGACTCATGGATAACTGTTGACAGAACCAGGCACAATCAGGAACACATTTAAAATATTAACAACATTAATCTGCAACATTGCCAGAATATGTGAGTTTAAGTTATTATACATGTTCTGCAGAAACAGATGTGTACAAAAGTAATGATTGCCAGTATTTTATAAAGGGAATTCACAACATCTTTTCCAAAAATAAACGGTCAATGGAAGGGTTAGAAAGGACATTGTTAAACCTGAAGTTGAATTCAGGGCCAATTCTGGCCAGTTGAGAGGCTTACATGACACATAAGTCACATGCCACACCTGTAAGAATCAAACCCATGCCATCAATGTTATTAAAGATCCCTGTATTTACTGGATGCAACACAGAAAGACATATCATACATGCATCTTGTACAACATCTTGAAGGGAGGTCTGCACTGTCAATTCCTAATTTCTAATGGGTATGCATCACAAAGAATAGTTCTGTATAGGTGACAAGATGTGTGAGAGCTCACTGTGCCAAATGTGGTACACTTGACTAAAGCATCCCTGGTTGAGATATGTGTCAGCCATAAGGATAACAACACTTACAAATAACACACTATTATGAGTTGATTCCCTGCACACAGCTGTGTATTGCATGCATCTGCCACATGTAATAGCAATGGATATTGTCTGAAGCATCTGCAACTGACGTGTGAGTTAAGAAGTTATGTGTTATAATGAATTGTACATCAGTATGTGAGACTGATGCCAATGCATCAGCTATGCCCATGTGCACAAAAATAACAGCAGTTCAAAGTCTAGCATCAATGAGTGAGGAAGCTGTCACTGTGATATTGTTCACATACCAAACAATACATGAAGCATACTCTATAAGCACATGTCAAACCTCAAGACATGTGCCATATGATCACTGTCCCCCTGACATTGCCTCTGAAAATGTTATACTGCCATGAAATCCTGACATGTATACATATGTGTTCATGCAAAATGTCAAGTGATAATACTGATGTGATGTACTGTTATGTCCATGATGCTGCACTGTCACATTATAGCTGTACCTAGGATACAATTGGACTTCATAGGTATATAGGAGAGTATTAGGCTAATGTTCAAAGATCACATTAAAACATAGCCATATTTAACATGAGTTTCACAATTTTAAATAGCTACTTAAACAAAGTTCATGCAGTTATGAACCTATGCTATGTTAGCTAAGGCCATCTGCCTCTATCCATGAGGGACATGGGGTGCAACACCAGGAATACAATTACCATTAACCATCCATCGATGTAGGTTGCACTTGAATATGATCAAGAAAGACCTTTTTTATATGAATGTGAAGCTTGTTCAAGAGAAGGGGGAGTGTCTGAGAAATGTTTCTATCTTCAACCTGATTTATTATGTTAGAGGCTAGGTTAATATCCATGGGAATAAGTGCCCCTTGTGCAATTTGCTTTACCAGTGGCCAG